>NC_050577.1:246682242-246857242 GCF_011100635.1 Trichosurus vulpecula | reverse complement strand
ATGTCATTTCTGGAAGTAAAACTTTTTATGGCAATAGAGGAATTCATTAGATGACAGGGATGATTTTGGTTAAGGAATGAGGACAGAAATAGGTGACAAGATACTACATTATCCCCATCACCAGCCTCCTGTTGTTTTTCAATTTGCTTATTTCATAGCTACACCTTTATGGAAATATGTTTTCTTTCATCCATTTTTGTTATGTTTGTTAATTATTTCCACCCAGATATCCTGCTGGCATCTCAAGCTCAACATGTCAGAAATCAGACTCATCACCTTCCCTTTCAAAGTACCCACTCCTCGTCCTGACTTGTGTGTTTCTGTTTATGGTATGGTCATTCTCCCAGTCATGTAGGCTCAGCCAACACCTCTGCTCTTCATCCTTGACTTTTTCCAATTCCTTACCTTGCTTAGGTAGCCATAGTGTCTTACGGATTCCAGCTCTGTGATGTTGCTTGCATCAGATCCTCCCTTTCCTTACCCCCAGTAGCCAATATGTCTGGTCCAAGCTCATGCAGTAGCCTTCTCTCTGGTTTCCTTTTCTTCCTTGCTCTCCCCTCCAGTCCTTCTTGTACATGGCCCCTGGACTAATATTTCTAAAGTATAGCCCTAATTATGTTATGTTAGGCTCTTATGTAAAAGCTTGCAATTGCCTGCTGATCAAAGGCTAGATTCCTTGGTCTAGATACAGGGGTGGGGAACCTGTAGCCTCGAGGACCCTCTAGGGCCTCAAGTGCAGCCCTTTGACTGAATCCAAAGTTCGCAGAGTTCCCCTTAATAAAAGAATTTGTTCTGTAAAGCTTGGACTCAGAAGTCCGCACCCCAGGACCTAGAAGGCTACATGTGGCCTTGAGGCCGCAGGTTCTCCACCCCTGGCTGGTCATTTATAATATGGCCAAAATGTATTATCTTAACCTCTTAGCTAATATCCCCGTTACTTCCCATGTACCTCGGGCTCTAGCTGAACCATACTTCCTGCTCATCATTTCCTGAGCATGCCCCGTGCCTTTCTCATTTGTGTGCTTTTGTTCACAGAATCATATAATGTCATAGATGGAAGTGACATTAGAGTTCATCTAGTACAATACCTCCATTTCAGAGATGAGCAAACTGTGGTCCTAAGAGTTTAAGTGACCTGCCTAAGGTCTCATATGTAACAAGTGGCAGAATTGGGCTTTGGAACTAGGACTTTTGACGCGGAGTTCAGAATTCTTTTTTATGCCATGATGTCATGTTGTTACCTCGACCCGGGGAGCTTTCCTCCAATCCTTACCTACACACACTTTCTGCTTTTCAAAACCCTACCTATCCTTTTAGGCCTAGCTCAAAATACACTCATTCTAATAAGCCTATCCTATTCTATCTTCTCTCTACCCTCCTTGTGTAAAAACCCTTTATTTTACAGATGAAGAAACTGAGGCCCAGAGAAGACAAATCCTTTCTCTGAACTTCTGTAGGACAGTTTATCTCTCCTGTTCACTTATTGCATTCTTTACTGTATTATACTTATTTATATACCCGTCTCATCCCCTCTACTAGATTGTAGACACGTTGAGGTTAGCAACCATGTTTTATTAACCTTTTCTCTTCCATGGTACCTGGCACTCTGAAGATGTCTGTCAAGTGAATAAATTAATTAAGAGGGCTAAAAGCCTTATCGTACTTGGTTTCTCCCTTCCCTGGTCCCCCACTTTACACTCTCAATAGAAATTATTCAAATGGAAAATGTAGCTGTCCATAAGTTAGCATTTAATAAAAAAGCTCAAAAAGCAGATACTGTTTATACTTTTTGTTAGCTTTGCCCATGGATATCTTTGTTTCCTGATTATTGAATTAAAATTCTCTCCCACTCTTCTTCAGGTGCCAGACTGTGAAATTGTTATTTCCTCATTTAGATAATACCCGAACGCATGCGGTTATCCCTGCATGTACATACCTATATGTAAGAACTCAGTGAGAATTATAATTGTCCAAAGAGTCTCCATTTCTGGTTTGATTCCCAGGTTTCTTCGAGTGACCCAAATTACATGAAGTGTTTCCAGGGTATGAGTATTTGGATTTATCAACTGCTCATTAGCCAAGAGGTAGCAGAGCTTCAGCTTTTAATGAGCTCTTACCTAAATATTAGCTGTCTTTGCTTTGGGACCTAAAGTCTAATAGACTATGATAGAGGCTTCTCCCTCCAAGGATGCCCTCTGTTGCTCCATGTTTGAGCCACTCACTTGATGCATCATGTATATTACCCTGTATCGCTATCTTTTAGAATCCACACACACCATTTTGCCCACTGGGTTGAAAGTTCCTTGAGCGCAGGGACCATGGTCTTAACTTTCTTTGGCTCCCCAACAGTGTTGAATGCAATGACCAACACATTGTGGGGGCTCAGTGGAGTATGATTGATGGGAGATACATTTGGAGAGGCAGTTGGTATAGTGGAGAGGGTGTGGGGCTTCAAGTCAGAAAGATTTACCTTCAAATTCTGACTGCCATTCATTAAGCTAGGTGAGGTGGTCATGGGGAAGTCACTTCACCTTCATAAGCCTCTATTTTCTCATCTGTAAAATGGGAATGATATTTTTAATGTCTTCCTCACAAGTTGCTGTGAGTATTAAATGGTGTAACATATGTAAAGTAGTAATTAATACACATCGGTAGATTAATACACACCAATAGAACTATACGTGGGTGACTGACAGAAAGGGAAAAGGGGCAGAAAAGTTAGCCTGAGTTCAAATCCAGCTTCAGACACTTAATAGTTATGTGATCCTGGGCAACTCACTTTAACTTCGTCTGCCTTAATTTCGTCATGTGTTAAATGGGAATAATAAAGCACCTGCTTCCTAGGTTTGTTGTAAGCATGACATGAGATAAGATTTGTAAAGTGCTTTGAAAACCTTAAGGTGCTATTTAAGTTTTATCTCTTATTATCATCATCCTCATCCTCATTATTATTATTAGCACCAGATTGTCAGTTCTAAGCTTTTGGTGAATGGATATGCTCACTCTGCTGAGAAACTGATCAAAGCGAATGATTAGAGTTAGAAATCCCAGACACTTGAAAGGTTAACAATCAAGCGTTTATTGAATACCTTTGATGTTCAAGGCCCTGTGCTATGGCCAGAGAGGGAGCGGCAAAGAAGTCTAAAACGCGATTCCGTCTGTCTCTGAAGCAAGTTACAATTGGAGGGACCTAGTCATAAAGACATAAAGAGTTAACTCATACCACAAGGTGGTGTATTATGAGAATGATATGAGATGATCAATGCTACAGAAATTCAGAAGGAAGAGAGATCCCTGTAGACCAGAGGTAGTCAAGAAAGACTTTCTAGAGCAGCTGAGGCTTGCACTGGACCTTGAAGCAAGTCTAGAGTTTGGATGGAGAGGACTGCGAGGTCATCCCAGGGAGGAAGGACATAAACATGGGGGGAATGTGCAAGGTGTTTTCTGGGTTTGTGTGTTCATTTTGGCTGGTCTAGAGCAATGTATCAAATGTGGCCTGTGGCTGTATGTGGCCCTCAACACTCCTGTGAGAAGCCTGAACCAAATTAAAATGTAACCGGGGAATATTTAACAAAACAAGTAAAAATACAATAAAAAGTAGATAAAATAACATGGTTTTCTAATGCACTCTGCAGGGATCCTTATTTGAGTTGGGCACCACTTGTCCAGAGGATGATTGTGTATGACGAAGTTGGCAAGGGGGGTTGCATTAGGAATCAGAAGACCTGGGTTCAAGTTCCTGCTTGTAACTTGCTAACTATATGATTTTAGGAAAATTGCTTCTTCCTGGGCTTCAATTTGCTCTTTGTTTTAAGATGAGGGGTTTGTACTAAATGACCTTTAAGGCCTCTTCCATTTCTAAATCTATAAACCTAGGATTATACTGTCTGTGGAATGCCAGGTTAAGAGACCCATCATGTTCCTAATTTTGCGAGGTTCATTGATATTCTGTTACATTCATACCCCATAATTTGGTCAAGCTTTCTGCAAGTCAACAGACAACTATTTTGTTTCCAGTTTTTGTTACCATAACAGTGCTGATGTGTGTGTGTGTGCACGTGTGTATATTTGCATATATTAGACCTCTCTACCTGACTTTGACACATATGTGTGTGTGTGTGTGTGTGTGTGTGTGTGTGTGTGTGTATGTATATATGTATGTATTCCCAGTTTGAATGGCCTCTTAATAGATATCTCAAGAGATCATTTGAATTGAGATACTCCTCTACACAAATGGATTGGTGGGAGAGACAAATGTTCCTTTAGTTTGCCCCTACCATAACTTCATTTGCTTAAGAACACTCAATAAGGGGAAAAATACCTAAAATGTCTTAATAAACATCTAATAATCAGGTTATCTTGTAAGTTACATCTTCATAAATAAGAGTAAATTATCAAATTGAAGAGGATTGCCATAAGGAAAAGTAAGGAAAAAGAATATTGCAAGTTGCAGCTTTTTATTTTTTCTTTAAATTTAAAATTTTTATTTATATGATTTGGTTTTTTAATTACATTTATTTCTGAATGTATCCTGGCTCCTTCCCCTCTACCAAGTGATCTGTCCTTTGTAACAAAGAATATAAGAGAAAAGAAGGGGAAAAAAAGCAGTTGCACGAAACTAAGCATCAGATTTAATGAACCTGATAGCATATGCTATCCCATATACCCATAATCCCCCACCTCTGCAAAGAAAGGAGGGAAGTATACTTTCTCATCTCTTATTAAGGGACAAACCTGGTCATTATAATTACCCAATATTAAATTTTTCTTATTCCCATTCCCATTTTTGTGTTTTTTATACTTTTCATATTTGCTTCCTCCTTTTCTTGTTTCCTGTGCCTCTGTAAATTCTTCATCTAGTTTACTTCTTATAGCAATTTCCATGTATTAAGCAAATGCTTCATGTATGGTACATTGTTTCTTTTCCACTCTAAGCCTAATCCGAATTCTATTACATTCATATTGCATACTTTCTTACCATTCTTAATGTTTTTATCAGCATTTTAAAATTTTATTAAAGTTGTATTTGCAGTTATTTTTATGTCAACATGAAGTCGTATATAGAGGGAGTCACATTAGAGAGAAGTATAAAGACTCCCCTTTATTAGCAAATAAAAATATTTGCTGTGGGATTTGTCATTAATTTTTTTAAACCATTAGTCAGGGCCAATTAACATTTGGTCAAAACTTAGTAATATTCAAAATGCTTTCTTTGAATATTAATATTTTATTTTTCCCAATTACATGTAAAAATTTTTAACCTTTGTTTTTCACAATTTTGAGTTCCAAATTCTCTCCCATCCTCTCTTGAATCATAATTAATTCTCCACCAATGAAGAAAGTCTTATGCAAATGAATTGAACTCTGGGTTACGATAGTATTTTAGTGAAGTTCCATTCCAGTGCAATTACAAGATATTAATCTTTTAAAATGATAAAATGGTAAAATTTGAAGATGATGGAGTTCTTTCCTTCATTAAGTTGGTTTTAGCTCCCAATCCTCTTTCTTGTGGTCTTTTGAGGGCAGGAAAAACTTGGATTTTACTAAGTATTTTATTGAGCTATTAGCATAGCTTCAGCTAAAAGGAATGGTCCTATTATACATGGATAGTTCACCTAAAGCTGTGGTAGAACAAATTTGCTGGGCAGTGTAGCCTGAGTCCCATTCCGTACCCTCCTCTTCCTCTGCCCCTCTGATTTCTTTATGTGTCTTCTCATCTTTTTCTCTTGAAGGCATTAATCCTCTCTGTCTGTCCCCAAATGTCATTCATACCACCCTCCTAGAAGACCTACCTTAGTTAATGTTACCCTTAATCTAAACGACCTGGCCCATGCCTAGTTCATCATTGGTCTCTGTTACCAGGGTGATGTCTCTGTTGTACTTATTCAGGCTGATTTATCCTGTATTCACCCTCAGTTCAAACTGTGGGATTGGCTGATTTCTTCTTGCTGGTGATGGAACTGCTTCCTTTTACAGGGATTGAGGTTCCTTGTGGCTTTCGCCTCTGGATATAACACCCTGAATTCTTCATCCAAGATTTACGGGTATTTCAGTTTCCCTGTTGGGGAAGGTTTTATGTGCTCTCACCTTAGAATCGATCAACCAACATTTTAAAATGCCCGCTGGGGATAGAAGGAAAGGCAAAAACAGTCCCTGCCCACAAGCAACCCACATTTGAATGAAGGAGACTACACATAAATGAGTAAACAGATACAAGTACAGTCAGAGTAGGTGGAAGGTAACTTTAGTGGGTAGGGACCAATAGACTAGATGTTGCTCCCCCCAAACTGGTGACGGGGAAGGGCCTCATACATAAGATAGTATTTGAGCTGAGCCCTGAAGGAGGTCAAGGATTCTAAGAGGCTAAGGAGAGAGAGAGAGAGAGAGAGAGAGAGAGAGAGAGAGAGAAAGAGAGAGAGAGAGAGAGAGAGAGAGAGAGAGAGAGAGAGAGAGAGAGAGAGAGAGAGAGAGAGGAGGGAGAGGGGGAGGGAGAGAGAGAAAGCAAGCTCATTCCAGTCATGTGTGACAGCCAGTGAAAAGGCATGCTGACCAGAGATGGAGTGTTACGTGAGAAGGAACAGCAAGTATGTCAGTATGACTGGATTGTAGGGAGAAGGGAAGGAACAAACATTTCTTAAGGGCCTACTATGTGCACATAATTTTAGCTTCACTACAACCCTGTGAGATAGGTGCTATTATTATCCCCATTTTTTTCCCTTTTGCTTCTAGGGAATCGCTTCCTTTTTCAGAGTTGCACAAATAGCCAGTAGTATTGGGGCTTAAACCCAAGTACTCTAGATTCTAGCATTCTTTCCAGCACTATTCTCTGTTGCTTCTTTATGTATCTACTTATAATAGGAATGAAATGTGCTATGACCCAATGACTCCACTGTGATTGGTATCAGAGGTAGGAAACAGTCACCTCTGGAAGTCAACACAGAGAAGTTCTTTTTATTTTTTTGAGGCAGTCAAGGTTAAATGACTTGCCCAGGGTCATACAGCTAGTAAGTATCTGAGGCTGGATTTGAATTTAGGTCTTCCTGACTCCAGGGCTGGTGCTCTATCTACTGTGCCAGCTAGCTGCCCCTCTAGATGAATTCTAAAGCTCAATGGAAGTCCTTTTTTTTTTAAATCAGAAGGTGCAGAGGGAATCCCATGGTGGCCATTGCATTATATATTTATCTGAAGACTTTTCTTTAGTGTTTTAAGTTATGGGTTTGATATCATTTGGCTTTTGTTTTTTCTTTACATATTCCATTGCTGAGGCAGAAAATGAGCCATGATACAAGAAAGATTAGTTATTTTCCATTATTTGCCCACGTGATTCCAATGAGGTTTTTTTTTTTTGTAAGGTTTTATTGTCCATATATTGCTCTGGGTTGTGAGTTTACTCTAATTGAGACAAAAACTACCCTGAGGAACTTTTATTGTTGGAAAAAATGCATTATATATGAAATGTGCTTTCTTGCTGCTTATGCATTTTAGTTTGGTTCAGGAAAAGAAGAACTTTGCATATCTGGCAAAAATGTTTTATTTTAGGAGCAGCCGTACCTAATGCACCCGTAACTCAAGCTATAAATGCAATGGGTGATATTTTTTTCCTTTTGCTTCTAGGTTCCTTGGTGTAACACAGTTCTCTCCGACACATGCGAGAAAGGCCTTTCCCTGTTTTGATGAGCCCATCTACAAGGCGACTTTTAAAATCAGTATTAAGCATCAAGCCACATATTTGTCTTTATCTAATATGCCAGTAGAAACTTCAGTTTTTGAGGAAGACGGATGGGTTACAGATCACTTTTCACAGACCCCGCTCATGTCTACCTATTACTTAGCCTGGGCTGTGTGCAACTTCACTTTTCGGGAGATGGTCACAAAGAGTGGAGTCATAGTAAGTATTTTTCACTTGGCCAGAGTTTTCTGAAAGTTAACCAGCTTACCGCTGAAATGCTATTTTGGATTCACTCATTCATTTGCATCTTTCCCGTTAGGAGCCTTTATCTATTTGCCTCTCAAATGAGATAATATTTGTGAAGTGCTCAGCATAGTGCCTGGCTCATAGCAGGTGCTTAATAAATGTTTGTTCTATTCTCTTTCCTCCTCCCCACTCTCACCCCTTTCTAAGGAGTGTAACCTCTAGTTTCAGAGGGAAAAATTCCCTGTAAATCTTGAATGCGGTGAAACATGGTGAGGAGTTCTGGGAGGCTTAAGAAGCCAGAAACTGTCCTGCTTCACTCTGGGCTACTGGGCCTTCTGTGTTGATAATATAAATTTTAACAATGAACTTTTATATATAAAGCTGTTTTTCTTGTATGCACTCAATTCCATTCATGTAAATTCAGTAGATATTTATTGAGTGCCTACTGTATGCAAGTGCCTCGCTAAGTGTTGAAAGCAAGGGGCCTGGCAGAAAATGATTCTTGTCTTCCAAGTATCAAAGTCCTGTCTATACCAATAATTGTTTGCTTGAACTCAGGGAAAAACTGGCTTGTGAATACTAACAGTGACTGTTATTACCTGAAATGAGCAACAGAATGAGCAACAGGTTTGGCCAATTTCATTATTTCTGGTTTCTCTTAATTTAGAATACTGTGGAAATTATTAGAAAAATCTGCCTGTGGCCCAGACTGAAGTGAAAACGAACTATACGAGAGTAAACCTTGAATTCGTCTGGTATGGAATCATTAAATCAGTGTCCTAATTGCTATGTATAGTGATTGTAGAGGAGTAGCTGGCATTTTATTTTCATAGAGTTATATAGAGTAATTATTTGCAATGTCAAATTCCTTCTTGGGTATTTGTTGATCCTTCCAGTGGACTTTTCAGTGCTTGCACTTACTGGACCATGCCCGGAGAAGGAGCCAGAAGGCATGCAATTTCCTTCTACCATCCTAAAATACTGACGATTACCTCGGTATGTTATCGGCTAGCAGAGGGATGAGGAAATGCAATTTCATTTCCTAAGCTAGTTTCTTCAAAGTGTGAATACATCCTCAGCCCTGCACAATTATGCCTGTTGCTAAGTGACCCGTGTTTAAAGTCAGAAATGCTATAATTATTTTATATGTAATTTTTCCCTATAACCGCTCATCATTCTAGTAGTTATTAAGTATTTTTAAGTTTCCATTTAATGTTTTTTTCTGCAGGTATAAAAATATAAATCATGTTACCGTATAACGTCCAAAGGTCAACTGGGATAAGTTCATAGATTGTATGATATTGGGAAATTTTTAAAAAGATGAGTATGTATACTATAATGTATATATATATATGCATGTATGTATAGAATTCTAAATTCTGCCATAGGAAATATGTCAGTATCAATTGTGCAAAAATAAGCTGGATAGTAGATTGGAAGAAATCTTTAACCATAACTAGTCCAATTCTATTCTTTTTTATGGCTGAAGAAGTGAAATTCTAGAGAGATGAAGTGCTTTGCTGAAAGTGACACAGTCAATAAGTATTTATTAAGCGCCTGCTATGTATCGGGTAGGGCAGGTAGGTAGCACAGTGGATAAAGGAGGACCCAAGTTCAAATTCAGCCACAGACACTTGTGATTGATGACCGCACAATGCTGCCTCACTTAAATCCAATTCACGCGCAAGTCAAAACATCATCTCATGATGTCATTGGTCCTCTTTGAAAATGAAGAATGAACAACAGATGTGTGACCCTGGGCAAGTCACTTAACCCTGTTTGCCTCAGTTTCCTCATCCTTAAAGTGACCTGTAGAAGGAAATGCAAACCTTTCCAGTATCTTTGCCGAGAAAACCTCAAATGGGGTCACAAAGAGTCTGACACGAATGATAAGACTGAACAATGACGAAAATGTATCAGACATTGCACTAAGTTCTGAGGATATAATGAATGGCAAAGGAAGCCCCCGCCCCAAGGAGTTCATATTCTAATGGCTGGGACAGCATGTAAAAAATTGTTCATACAGGATATGTACAATGTAAATGGGACTAGCAATAGTCCCCAATACGAGGTGGGGGACAAGGAAAGGCCTCCTGCAGAAAGAGGGGTTTATGCTGTCCTGAAGAAGCTAAGGAAGCCAGGAGGTGGAGGTGAGGAGAGAAAGCATATCAGGCAACAGGAGAAGGCCTGGTGTCTAGCGAGCAAGTGTCAAGTGTGGGGAACGGCCAGAAGACCCCTGGTGTTGGATCATAGGGAACTTTTGTGGAGTAAAGTGTGAGAAGACTGGATAGATAAAGGGGGCCAGGTTGTGAGGGGCTTTAAAAGACAAACAGATGACTTTATGTTGGATTATGAAGGTAAGTAGAGTTTATTAAATAAGGAGGAGGTAACAGTCAGATGTGTGCTTTAGGAAAATCGCTTTTTAAATTATATAGTGATTACATGTTAGAATCAGAATTAAAACCCAGTTCTTCTTCTTCTTCTTCTTCTTCTTCTTCTTCTTCTTCTTCTTCTTCTTCTTCTTCTTCTTCTTCTTCTTCTTCTTCTTCTTCTTCCTCCTCCTCCTCCTCCTCCTCCTCCTCCTCCTCCTCCTCCTCCTCCTCCTTTTCTTCCTCTTCTACCTCTTCCTCTTCTATCTCTTCTTCCTCCTTCTCCTCTTTTCTCTTCTTCTTCCGTTGCCTCCTCTCTTCTTCTTCTTCTTCACCTCTTCTTCCTCTTCCTCTTCTACCTCTTCCTCTTCTATCTCTTCTTCCTCTTCTCCTCTTCTCTTCTTGCCGTTTCCTCCTCTCTCTTCCTCTTCTTCTGTTTCCTCCTCTCTTCTTCTTCTTCCTCTTCCTCTTCTTCCTCTTCTACCTCTTCTACCTCTTCCTCTTCTATCTCTTCTTCCTCCTTCTCCTCTTTTCTCTTCTTCTTCTGTTTCCTCCTCTCTTCTTCTTCTTCTTTCTCTTCCTCCTCATTTTCTTCTTTAAAACTATAAAGGTCATCCTGTTCTCCCCTCTCTACCTCAAGTGTTATTCTCTTTCTCCTTACTGTCTTCATGGCAACTATTTCTTCTTATTGGTAGACATTACAGGTGCTATTGACCACCCCCCTCCATAGCCAGGAGAAATAGAAGTTAAGTGTAAGGTTGGGACTTGACTTGCCATGTGGAATTCAGGTGAGAATGTGTAGAGCTTAGCTGAGACTATCTGGGGCAGCTCAGATGCCCTAGTTCTAACAAAGTCAGAGTCCAAATGTACTGGGAAGATATTTTTTGAGGCAATTGGGCTTAAGTGACTTGTCCAGGGTCACATAGCTAGTAAGTGTCTGAGGCCATATTTGAACTCAGGTCCTCCTGAATCCAGGTTGGTGCTCTGCCCACGGCACCATCTAACTGTTCCAGGGTATGTCTTTGGAACACCTTGTTAAGGTTTAGTCTCTGCCCACCTAGGGTCATAAACTGTTTCGGTTTCATGATATGTTGTGACGGAACCATCTCAAAGAATTTGGAGTCGGACCACCTGTAATCCAAGTATGGGCGTTTATTGAGATTGACGCCTTTCATGGAGCAGGCTAAGTTCCAAGAGGAACCAGCAACTTCAGAGAAAGCAAGATGGATTTTTATAGGGTAAAGATGTAATTACACAATCAAAATTTGTATAGGATATAGGAATATGATTAATATTAAAAAGGCAAGAGGAGTTTGTTAAGGGATTAGGTAACGGAGGAGGGGGATCCCATCTGTGGTTCCGTAGTTAAATATTCTGGTCATGCTGCCTTCCCATCGGCTAGCTATTGTGGGTCCTGTCTGGTCGAGATAGATGGGTATTGTGGTCCTTTCTTGGGCTAATTGTGATTGAATACAAGAACACACCTGTTTTTGTGGAATGGGTCTGGGGCAGTAGCTAGGTAGAGGCAGTGGCTGGTTTCCCATCACGTGGACATGCCTTCTGTTTCTGTGGTTACTAAGAGTTCAGGGACACAGTTGTTGTTTTAGTGAGCGGTGAGGCATGAGTTAGGACGTTGGTGTGGGGGGGCTAGGTAGGTACAGTGGGGCCTATAATGAAGTTAGAATATTGGGGCTGGGGGCAGCTTTATAAAGACACCATCAACCTTCCTCTTTATCACCCACAACAACAGCATTGTGATCACCTGTGAAAAATGTGTCTCTAATGTGTACATTTCAAATGACCAATTATCAGTAGCTCTCAATTCTAGTGCCTTCTCTCTGTTGATCATTTATTATTTATATATAGTTGTTTTCATGTTGTTTCTTTTATTAGAAAGAGAGCTTCTTGAGAGCAGGGACTATCTTTTGCCTTTCTTTGTACCCCCAGCACTTAGTGTGGTACCTGGCACATAACAGGCACTTAATAAATGTTTATTGAGTGATTAATTATAGTGGGTTGAGAGCTGGACTTGAAATAGGAAGACCTGGGTTCTAATTCTGAACCTTCTTAGTATCCATGTGACTTTGGACAAGCCATTTGAGCCCTCTTGACCTCAGTTTGTTTATAGGTAAGTATGTGGATTGAGGTTGTTGGCCTCTGAGCTCTCTTCAAACTCTGAATCTATGATCAGTGAATATAAAGTAGAACATGGAAAAAGCTAAATGAGTGTTATAAATAGAAAATGCTTACTGGAGTTCAGAAGAGGTCACCGTGGACCTGAGTAGCTGGAGGAAACTTCAGTGAGCCTTGTGATATTCCAAGGGGCCTCGAGGGATCACTAGGGATTAGATAAGTGGAGTGTTTGAAACCAAAATATTTCAGGCAGGGGAACAGTGATGATAAATTGGAGAAGGAAGGACATTTCAGATAGTTTTGCACCAGGTTGTCCAGTTTGGCCAGAGCAACCAATCAGTCAGGAAACACATATATTTATTAAATATCTTCTATTAAATACCTACTATGTACCAAGCACTGTTCTAGGTCCTGGAGGTATGAATGCAAAGAATGGAACAATAGCAGTTGAGGCGATCAAGAAAAGCTTCTTGCAGAAGATGGTGCTTAAGCAGCATTTTAGAGGAGGAGAGGGACTTGGTAAGGGAGAGGTCAGGAGAGAGGGCAAAGGCCCAGAAGTGGGAGAGGTGAACAGCTAGAGAGAAAACCATTTTAGCTGGATGGCAGAGTGTGGCAGGGGGAGTCATGTCCATTGATATAGCATGTATTGGGGTGTGCAGAGTGGTATTTTAGGTGGATTAGTTCAGGATGGATTAGAAGAGGGAGAGACTAGAAGCACTGAGAAATTAGGAAATTATTGTACTGGTCCAGGCACGATATGATGAAGACTTGGATGTGTATTGTATTTACCTATCTACGCACATAATCTCCGGAGAATTGAAGGTGCAAATAACATTTTTTAGCACTTTGCAAAACCCAAAGCTCAATGTAAATGTTAACTATTTTAATTAGAGGAAGGAATACATAATTATTAATTACCTATTGTATACTAGACAGTGTGATAAGCACTTTACAGATATTATCCCGATCCTCTCCATGGTCCTGTGATGTAGGTGCTACCGTTATCCCCATTTTACAGATGAGCAAATTGAGGCAGGGGATGCGACTGGCACAGGGTCACACAGCTAATAAATGTCTGAGGCTGGATTTGAACTCAGGTTTTCTCAACTTCAGGTATAGTGCTCTAACCACTGTGATTCCTATGACCCAAAGAGAAGGAAAAGAAATAGTAAGAAAAGAGTTGGATTGGTATCTCCTTGAGACTGTTCTCTGAATCTCTTTTGGGAAAATCCACGTCCTGTTGGCCAGATTGACGTGCAGGGCCTGTGAATTACCTCCCTACTTTAGTAGTTAAATTGGCCGGCACCTAAATAAAAGTAACAGATTGTAGACATGATAGAGTTGCCACTAGGGATTTAAGTTCTTATAGGAAAGCACACTGATGGACAGGTGTAAAACTTATTTACTCCAGTTCTTCTTAGTTGAAGAGAAGATAGCTTAAAAGCTTATATTTCCTGTTCTAGGTTGCCTAATTTTAGTAAGGCAGACCTACGTGGAATAGGTGAAAAATCTAGTGGCTTCTGTTGCGTAACCTGTAATTTCTCATCGGCTACCTAGTGGTTTTTAGATAAGGAAGGTGACAGAAACAAAGGTGAAAGGCAATAAAGCAGAAAAGAAAATCAGGCAGCGTAAGATGTGTGCAAGGCGCTTCCTCTCTGTGCTCAGGGCTACACTTGTCTTTCTACTCTGTGAAGCACTTCATAGAACAGAGACTTCAGTCAACTCTGTTCCTCCCTTTGTATACATAAGGGAGATGATTCTGGCTGCGTGCATCTGTCTGTTGGTGTCTTCCCTTCCGGCCAGAATTATGTCTGGCTTCAGGGGAGAAGAGGGGCCTCGTTCTAGCAGCCTTTGTTTTTACTGTACCAGCTGTTAGAATTAGTGCCACCTGGAGCCCTTCACAGGAGCGGTCCCCAAGCTATGCCTGCCCCTTTGGCTTTTAGACATAGTTCATGTAAACCTAGAAATCAGGGATGCCACCTGGGCTAAAATAACCCAGCAAAATGTATTCTGTTTCCTTCCTCCCACTCCCTTTTTCTTGCTCATCTTTTGTTTCACCTTCCATTGACTTTTTTTTTTCCTCTGGCATCTTCACCCCTTACTTCCTTGTATTTTCCACATCAAATGTCTTAGAGTGTGTGTTAAAATCCTGTTTTGTCCACTTCACAATATAAGAGACGTGAAGCATTGTATGTATTGAAAGCAATTTAGATGGTAGCCTGTATTACTTGTTGGTTTTTGTAAGTGTTCTCTTCTTTCGGGATATAATTAAGAATTCAAAGGTGAAGTCAATATTGAACATAGTTAAACACATCCAAACTTGAGAGCTTGAGATTCTTTTTACTGGTATTCTTATGAGAGCAGAGTATTGGAAGAGATTAAGATTATGTTGCTTTTGCTGATATCACTAGTGATGGAAAAATTCTCTGAAAATATCATCGGAATAGAACTCAAAGTCTGAGTTCCCAGCTCCATGTCTCATGGTTCTCACTCAGTATCACCAACAAAGAGGAGGCTTTTTGCACGTTGCTGATATTTGCTCTGTAATGCTGATCTGAAGTGTACCAGAAAGTGAGTCACATGGGGAGTCAGGAGTCTTCTAGGTGATAAAGTCATGTCAAATTCAAATGGATCCCTGTAGGCTGCATATTGACTTGGAAAACTGCAAATCATCATCATCTCTGTTATGCTTTGTTTATTTTTAAATTCTGTTAAGCAATTCTTAATTATATTTTAGTCTCTTTTGGCCTATACTGATGGCTATGAGTTTGAGGTCTTTGGTGTTGGTGGATGCCAGTGTCAGACCTGGAGTCAGGAAGTGTGAGTTCAAATCCAGCTTAGATACTTACTATCCTTGTGACCCTAGGTAAGTCACCTAAATTCTGTCTGTCTCAGTTTTCTCACCTGTAAAATGGTGATGATAGATCTCTCAGGGTGTCATGAGGATAAAATGAGGTGATATTTGTACAATGCTTTACAGACCTCAAAGTTCTATTTAAATGGGCTAGAAGCCTTATTATTATTATTGTCTTTGTTATTATTATCATCATTATTATTACAGCCCCCTCATCAAGTCTTTGCATATATTTATTAGATCATGAGCTCTTTGAGAGCATGGATTGTGCTTTTGTCTTTTTTGGTATATAGTGCTTTTCACAGAGTAGGTGCTTAAAAAATGCTAGTTGACTGAGTAAACTGGATTTGAGTCCTGTTCCAGCCACTGGACTGTGTGATGTTGTGCAAATCATTTCACTTTAGTCAGCTTCAGTTTTCTTTTAAGTAGTGAGAAATTAGGATGTATGAAGTGGTCATGGAGAACTGGCACCTCTGGTGTGTGAGCTTGCTGAGCCCTTTTCAGGGCTGCTCTTTCACCTTTGATGTCCATCTTTACTCTTACCTCTGGCTCCAAGAAGCTGTAGCATGCACAGTGACCACACCCTGGCAAAACCATCTCAGCAGATAGGCTAAACCAGGTTGAGGGTAGACAGTGGATCTCAAACCCATCAGTGAGTTAGGGGAATGTGTACCCTAAGCACGTGAAGACTTCCCCTTATGCAATGGATGGATGAGAACAATTTGTTGCTGAACCAGGCACTGTGGAGCACTTAGAGCTTGGTTAGACGTCGAAGATGCCAAGGGCATCCGCTACATCCTGAGCCGTCTCCAGTTATGAATTTTATTCTGCCACTGGACTTTGATGACTGGAAGAGAGAGTGAGGCTGACTATTTTGTGCAACTTTGCCTCACTTAAATCCAATGGGTGCACAAGTCAAGACATCATCCTGTGATGTCATTGGTCCTCTTCTAAAAATAAGAATGAACAACAATGAGAGATTGAACTAGATGGCCAGTAGGAACATTTCTAGCTCTGAACCTTATGATCTTTTTTAATGCTGTCGTCAAGGGTACCATGTATAGGCACCATGGGTGCCAAGGCTACTAGGTATTCAACTTGAACTTACTCAGGGTAAAGGATCAGGAAGTAATAGGGTTTAAGGAAAAGGAATAAGAATTGGATAGAAGATCATAGATAGGCACCAGCAAATAGCTAGCTACACCACTAAATCTGAGACCCATAAGCTTCCGTCCCAAAACAACCAACCAACAAAAAACCCTTTGAATACATGTGTTTGGATATACTTAACAGGAAAAAATATGAAAACAAGACAGACAGCAGCAACAAGAACAGCAACAACCTAGAGACTGGTTGTTATTTATTCTTATAAGAATTCTTATCCTTATTCTTATAAGAATGGATCAACAGTGTCATAATATCGTAAGTACCAATCAAGACATTTGATCGGGAAACTTCAATATTTTTTTAGATGATGCTTTCAGGAAGCAAATAGAAAAGACCGTGTCTTTACCATGTAACCAAGAAAAACTTATTAATTAAATAGATAAATCCGGATATTCATTGTGGAAATAGACTTTCAGAGTGTAACTGGTACTGGCTGTCCTTAACCAATGCCACTTACTTAATGTTTCTCTACTTCCTTATGTGTCCAGATGGCAGAATGGAAACTCATTAAATCTGTAGGGCTCTGCAGCTCTCTGATTAGGCTTAATTTGTGGAAGAACTTGTGAATGTCAAAACAGGCATCTGTCTATGGGGCCTGTTCAAATGGTACTAAACTGTGGTTCCTCACCATATATCCATAAGATGCCAGGGCTCACCAGTGAACTGCAAGGGTTGAAGAAAATGGGCATGATGATGAAGAAAGATATTCAGAGAATAGGCTACATAAGACCATGAGGGATTTCACCAAAATTTATTGCCTTAGATGAGAGGGAGAAGGCAAGCTCTGATATTCTTCAATGATTTTGATCAACTTGGTGACTAGTGGAAAGGGTTTGTTTTTTTAATTCAGAGTACTTGGATTTGAATCTTGGTTTTGTCATTGACTGTGTACCCCTTAACAAATCATTTAATGTCTGTGGGCCTCAGTTTCCACATATGAAAAAATGGTATTGGACTAAATGACTTTTAAAACTCTTTCTGACTCTGAATATATGGTCCTGAGTATTGTTAAATGTCAACTAGTGTCTTAACACTATGCTAGATGCTATGGGATAGATTGAAGAAGTATAAGTTGGGGCCTTTGCCTTCAAGGGTCTTTTTGCAGTTAAAAGCTAAGAAAGAAGGGCCAGCTGGCAACTCACAGAGTCTTAGAATTATAGAGCTGAAGGCAACTTAATTGCCATCTTGTCCAACCCACATCCAAAAGGAATCTCTTGTCATAACATGTTGGACTTTTGTTCATCCAGTCTTTGCTTGGAGCCTCTTAGTGAGGTTGCACCACATCCCAAGGCAGACCATTGCACTTTTATACAATGGATTGTTGTTTGTTCCTGACATCAAGACTAAATGTGCTTCCTTGGCACTTTCACCCAAGACAAAATCACCATCCTAAAGTAGTTTAATTCTGTATTGGAATGAATAGAGTACTCACTAAGTGCTTACTGTGTGCAAATCTCTGTGCTAAGTGCTGGGACTATAAAGAGGAAGGTGAAATATTTACTCTTCTCAGAAAGCCTCAGTCTAATGGGGGAGACAACACATATGGAAGGTTTCAGCTACAAATCACATGGAAAAGTTCCATGGTCCTTAGGGTACAGTAGCAAAGCAGATAGTAATACGTTTTCTACAAAGTCTTTTACACTGATAAAATCATATCTGTTTCTGATGTTTATTTATTTGACAGTGCCAAAGACTCTGGGGACAAGAACTTTCTTTTCTGTGTCTGCAATAGATGTGTATATAGCATCTGCTGAGCAAAGTTGCTGGGCTGCCTCTCTCTACAAGAGATGCTTCCCAGAAATATGGCTGTGGGTACTTGGTTGGAAGCTTTGCCAGTTCAAAGGCTCTTAGGTTCAGTGTCCTAGGCTTTCTCTGTTAGTTTGAAGAGAAGTTGTGGTCAAAGTCATGGTGATATTTTGACTTGCCTAGTGCATTCTCTCCCCTCCTGTCCCCTCCTCTCCTCTCCTCTGCTCTCCTCTCCTCTTCTCTCCTTTCCTCTTCTCTCTTCTCCCCTCCTCTGCTCTCCTCTCCTCTTCTTTCTCTGTCTCTGTCTCTCTGTCTCTCTCTGTCTCTCTCACTCTCTCTCTCTGTCTCTGTCTCTCTGTCTTTCTCTGTCTCTCTGTCTCTGTCTCTGTCTCTGTCTCTCTCTCTCTCTCTCTCTCTCTGTCTCTCTCTCTCTGTCTCTCTGTCTCTCTCTGTCTCCCTCCCTCCCTCCCCCTCTCTCTCACCTCCTGCTTCAGTTATGCTAGCTTGCCTGCCTGCCCTCCTGTGAGTGGCAGTTGGTTGTCAGTTGCTGGGGATGCCTGGCATCATCTCCCCAGGAGTTACTTCCAGGATAATAGCTATGAAGACTGGGATGGAAGCAGGACCAGTGGCCTGGGGGCTGTTACCCCAAGGGTAGCTCAAGGCTCTTGTGCCTGTCTGTTTCTGGTAGCTGGTCAATAGTTGTTGCTGGTGGTGGTGCATAAGGTGAGCCCTTTCTCTACAATGCTTTTTTCCTTCAATGATGGTTGTGGGGGCTAGACTGGAAGCGGATGTGGTGGTTTGGGGGACACTGCTAGTCCCAAGAATCTTGGGTTCAGTGAACCGGTCTTTCATTATAAGGATCCAAAGGGAGATGTTTATCAAGGTGGCTTGACTTGCAACGTACATTCTGCCTCCCATCACCCCCCTCAACATGCCCTGCTGGTGAAACTCATCATCTTAATATTGATTTTTTTTAGATTTTATGTCAAGGGATGACTTTTTTTTGACACCATCCCTAAATCCTCTTTGGGGCTTATATCCCCTTGTCTACTGACCATAGACTTCGTGAACATAAGATCTTATTTGAAAAGGTAAGAGAAACATATTAAATAACCTTAAACAATACAGAATAGTATTTGATTAAAGGCTAGCGTGTGGATTTGATTGTAAGTGTTATAGAAGTTAAGAGGAAAATATAAAAGGGGATTAGACTAGTCAGGAAATCCTTATATTGAAGATGAAGGGTGAGCTAGGTTGTAGAAGTTGGGGAATTTCTGCAGTAATAATATGTGACATTTATGTAGGGATTTAATATTTTCAAAATACTTTCTATACATTATATCATTAGAGTCTCAAAATGTGTGAAGTATGTATCATTAGCCTTACTTTCTTTTTTTTAAAGTTGTATTGATGTGTTTTGTTTTTACATTACCAGCATTTACAGGTTGCTCCCATTCCCTCAGAGGTTTCTTTTAACAAAGTAAAACAATTAAGTAAAATTAGTGACACAGTGACCTTATGACATGCTATATCCCATCTCTCTATTTAGAAAAAATAATGAAAATCTGTTTTTTCTTCTCCCCCCCCCCAATCTCACTCCATTGGGAAAAAGAAAAAAAATCAAATTTCTCATAATAAATACGTGTAGGTAAGCAAAACAAATATCCTCACTGACTACATACAAATATGTGTGTACATGGATGCATCCTCCCTCCCTTCCTCCCACTCTCCTTCCCTCCCTCCTTTCTTCTCTCCCTCTTTCCTTTCTTTGTTCCTGCCTTCGTTCCTTCATCCCTTCCTTCCTTCTTTTCTATGTTTCATTATGTACCCCAAATCTATCACCTCTTTGTCATGGATATTATGTTTCATCATTCGCTTTCATGGAATCATAAATGGTGCTCGTGTTTATCAATGATTCTAGAAGGAACAGAATGAATGATTAAAAACAAAACAATGTAATCTAAAGGAAATTAGTGCTTAAGTCTTTCCAGAGCAGAGGTTCTTAATGTGGAGTTCACAGTCTTCCAGTGGGTCTATGGATAGTTTTCAGTGGGTCCATGAACTTGGAAGGGAAAATTATATATTTGTTTCAGCATAACCGGTTTCTCTTTTAATCTGATGTACTTCATTTCATGCATTTAAAGATATTATTGGGAGGAGTTCATAGGCTTCACCAGACTAGCAAAGGGGTGTATGACATTAAGAACCCTTGCTCTGGAAGATGATAATACTATCAGATAGAAAATTTTATCAAGGAAAATGCCGTTTTTTAAAAAAGCAATATTAAGAGATGAGACATAACAGAACTGATCAGACCCTCTTTCTTTATCTGTTTGTGTAGGGTGGAGATGATCCTCTTTTTGAAGGAACAGAATTTCTAAAAAGTGAATGGTTATAAACTCCTAGAATTCATGGGATAAAGGGGATGTGTTCACCTCTGGGGCTCACTGAAGTATTGGAGAAGGAATTTAGTGGCAGCAGCATTTCATATTGGAAAAAAATCACTTGACTCTGAGAGCTGCCATAGGCTTATTTTTACTTCTTTAATTCAGAAGTGAGTAGGAAGCTTTGCTACATGGGCTTTTGTGCAACCAAACAGAGCTCAGATGTTTAGTGAGTAGGACTGATTGATCCAGGGTGTTGGAGGAAGGACATTGAAAAAAATCAGACAGCGTACAAAGCTTACAAAAATGATAATAATATTTAAAAAACAACAGAGATATGAAATATGAATTATGTGCAGAAATTAAATTAGCTAAATAAAAAATGAGCAAGACAAATAAGACCACCAGTACAATGAATTTTTAAAAAATGCTATAAAGCAACTGAATCAGCTGAAGTACCAGAAGTGATGGAGATGGAAAAAGAATTCATGTAGATATACCAAGAGACATCAAGCAAAGAGACAAAACACCCAAAGAAATTAACCATGAATTGGCAATGGTGAGAAAATTATAAGATTGAACAAAAGAAGAGTGTGAAGTAATTAAAAAAATCACATGGGAGAAATTATGCAAAATTAAAAGGCAAGAAGAAAATAATAAATAAAGAAGGATTCAACAGAAAACTTCAAAATATAATAGAAGCAATGGACAAGAGACACTACATCAGAAAACAAAATTGTACACAAGGTAGAACAGCTAGAAACACAGGCTCAAAAAAATCACTGAATTGTCCTAAGTATTGGAAAACACAGATCTAAGTCACAGACCTGGGGGATAAATCATTATCCTGAGATATATAGTAATCTCAGGATAACTGATAGTTCAGAAAACTTAGCAAAGCAAACAAACCAACAAAAATTGTATTTTATGTTTCAGGAAAGTGTCAGATGAAATTTCCCAGAGTTTGCAAAAGCAAGCTGAAATGTAAACAAAAAGAATCCATAGATCCCTGATGAGGAAGAACAGATGATTTAACTTGAAATAACAAGATTGAACATATCATAGTTAATCTCCACTGCTAGAAAATTACTACAAGCTTTCCAGAATAAGTAAAAAAAAATCACTTGCCAAGCAACAATAATTAGGATCACAAAGACTTTTAAAGACAAAAGAGAATTGCAGAAATTGGAATGAAGCATTTAAAATTGAGAAGCATAGACCATGAACCCAGAATTATCTATGCAGTAAAACTCAGCAGGGGCCGTGACGACAAGAGATGGAGATTTGAGAAATAAAAAAAAAGACTTTGAAAAGTGTACAGAGGGATATAGCCACTTCAAGGAAGTCTTTGAACAACAAGCAAGGCTCCTAGCTAGAAGGATAAATACTTAAAACAAACAAGATAAACCAGTTGCTAACAAAATGTGAGATTCCTCAGAGTATTGTATTGGATAAATCAATAAAGTTGTCAGGAAGGTCTTTCAGAGAAACTGAGGAAAAAAGAAGGAAAAAATAGGAGGGAAAATAGGAGAGTAGGGGAATGCCAATGCTAAATTTCTATTTTTTTTGATAAAAGGGAAATCCAAATTAAAGCTTATGTTTCTAGGACATGATTTTTTCGGTATAGGGAACTCCCATTGAACTCCCTCATCTAACAATGTAATACCAAATTTTTCTGAAATTTAACATCTTAGAGAATTGCTGAGGCACTAAGAATTTAAGCGACTTGTGTGAGCATGCATGACTTGTATATGTTGGAGGTGGATCACAGACCCAGATCTCCCTTAGTCCAAGGCCAGTTATCTAGTCACTATCAGGAGATTGTTATTAGTAGATTCTATTAGCACATTGTTTCTCTTATCCTGTTTACTTATTAATATAAGACAGAAGAACCTCATTTAGAGTAGCCCTGTGAAGTTTAGAATAACAGCAGCATTAAGAAAAAATATTTTCCCTTTTTATAGAATAGCTATAAGGAAGACAAACCTAAAATTTTATAGTTAGAGGGGCTAAACTGACCAATAAAATAAAAAAATGAATCATAGGATGGATTAAAAAGCAAAACCCAGCCATATGGTCATTACAGGAAATGTACTTTGTCCAGAATGATCTAACTAGATAAAAATGAAAGATTGGCCTATAATTTATCATGCTTCTGCCAAGTCATGAAAAAAGAAAGTGACAGTGAAGGATTTTGGAGAAAGTTGAATTTAAAAGAGAAAGTGTTAAAAGAGGTAAAGGACATTTTATTTTACTAAAAAGTTCTACACAAAATGATCCATGATTATAAGGAGACCTAATAGTTCTATAGCAAAGTTCTTAAAGAAAGCCTCCTAGCTTTGCAAGTAGAAATAGCTTAAGAATGATGATGAGGGATTTTAAATCATTAGCAATAAAATATAAATAAAAAATTATAGGGCTAAGTAGAGTATTCATTAAACTAGACTTAATAGATATGTAGTGAAAATTCAGTGGGATGGACAAATATTATACCTTCCCCCAACATTCTAGCTTTCACAGTACTTATGTAAAAAATTGATCACATGCTAGGCCACATAGAAGGCAGAAGAAAATATTAAAAAGCATTGGATTCTATGTACCACACATGCTACAATTAAACGTTTAATGTAACAGAACAAGCAAATGAATGATGCTGAAATGATTAAAGATATGTCTCCATGGAAACTATATCTATCTATATATACAAACACATATACACACATATATGTTGTTAAGTGATTCGGGTATTCAGGAAAGTGTCAGATGTTACTTTGCGACCTTGTGGACCATAGCACGCCAATACTGTCCCTAGGATTTTCTTGGCAAAGATACTGGAGTGGTTTGCAATTTCCTTCTCCAGTGGATCAAAGCAAACAGAGGTTAAGTGTCTTAACCCGGGATCACACAGCTGGTGAGTGTCTGAGGCCAGATTTTAACTTAAATATTTCTGACTCCAGGCACAGTGTGTGTGTGTGTGTGTGTGTGTGTGTGTGTGTGTGTATGTGTGTTACAGTTATACACACATATACATATATACACTGGTGTATGTGTGTATATATGTGCAAATATGCATATGCAAACACGTCTATGTATGCATATGTGTGTATATATGTTAAGTGAAAGAGGAAATTGTTAAGACAATAGCAAATCATATTTTAAAAAAGGCAACAAAGATATTACATATAAAACAATTCACAGAATGCATCCAATACTTAGAGGAAAATTCATAGCCTTGAATGTATCAATAAGAAGGATAAAATTAACAACTTAAGTCTGTTTCTAAGAATTTTACAAAAGAACAAAGCAAAAAAAAATCAACAGAAAACAGAAGAAAAAAGATATGCAAGATCAGAACAGAGAAGAATTCATTTTTGAAAAGTGTAGTGAAGCGTCCTTGGTTCTAGAAGAATTTTTGTCTTCGTATAGTTTGAGGGCAGTGGCTAGAGGGTTGGACTTGGAGTCAGAAAAATGAGTTCAAAATTAGCCTCAGATACTTACTAGCTGTGTGACTCTGGATAAGTCACATGATCTCTGCCTCAGTTTCCGCATCTGTAAAATGAGAGCGATAATAGCAATTGTCCCCTAGGATTATTGCGGAAATGAAATGAGATAGTATTTGTAAAGTGCTTTGCAAAACTTAAGGCATTATATCATAATAATAATATCACTTAAAGACCTTTTATTTCATTGTCTTCCTTCTGACAAGTGAGGATGATAATACAGTTCCCTTACCTACTTGTATTACTTTGCCCTATCAAAGTCAGATGTGAATCATCTTGAAAGCAGGAAAGAATAAATGAGAGAAATATTGTCACGTATTGCTGGGTGAAAGGATTGATTGAGAAGTATTACAGGAGGGATTATGTTAATATTTTAGAAAAGAGTTATCCTATGCCATGGCCTGATATGGGGAAGATGGCATAAGAGGTATGAGATCATGTCAAAAATGAAATTCTCTCTCTCTATAATCACAAATTAACCCAATAACAAAGAGGAAAGTAGGGCATTCTAAAAATCCTGATGTGAATTCACTGGGATCTCTCTGTGAACAAGCTAAGATATAAAAAAGACTTGTGCCAGATATGGAAACCAGGGTATTAGCTAAAGAAGAATGCAAAGGAGGTTAAAGGCAGTGTAGCATAGTAGAAAGGAAATTGGATTTGGAGTCAAAAGACTGAGGGTTGAATCCTTGGCATTGCTATTTCTTACCCAGATGGCCTTGGGAAAATTTACTTTGAGGCTCAGTTTCTTCATTAACAAGAGCTCTATTTTGAACTAAATCATTAATTAGGCTCTTTCCAGAAAGAAATCCTATGATCTCTAAGGCATAGATGTGGTTGGTAATTGCTGGTGTCTTAGATGTAATGTCAGGAAGACTGGAGTCCACATTGAATTGAGACTTATGGGACAAAAGGCATTAGGGCAACCAGAAAGGGCTTTTTTCAAGGTATGTTCCTTGGTGAAGGACATGAAAGCATGAGGTTTGCTGCAGAAGGAGGATGGTATGATGGGAGATAAGATTTGGCTCAACACAATAAAGAATTCTATAATATTTGTTTAAAAATTATTATGGGATTTAAAAAATAAAATAGGATAATAATAGCACTTAGGATCGTGAGGATCAAATGACATATTTTTAAAGTACTTAGCACAGTGCCTGTCACACAGTAGGCACTTAATAAGTCCTCCCTCCCTCCCTCCGCCCTCTCTTCCTTCCTTCCTTCCTTCCTTCCTTCCTTCCTTCCTTCCTTCCTTCCTTCCTTCCTTTCTTCCTTCCTCCCTCCCTCCCTCCCTCTCTTGCTTTTCAGACTATAAAATTATAAAATTTAGAGCAAAAAATCATTGAGACAACTGAAATGAAAGTGAGGAGATAGTAGCAGAGTACCTTGTTGCTCTAAATAAGGTCACATCTCCTGATCTGGATGAATTATACCCCTGGGTGCTAGAAGAATCTGAAGATAGGAACTTCTTACTTATCTACAATATTTGAAGAATCATAGAAACATAGGGAAGGGAAAGATGGTTCTGTAAATTATAGGCTAGTAAGCTTGATTCCTTACGCTCAAGTGGAATTCTAGAATCAATTATTATTAAATGGATGGTATGTGAAGAGTTAGAAAGGGGAGTGGCGGTGATCATTGGGAACCAGAATGGATTTACTAAGAGCAAAATGTATCAAAATAACCTCGTTCTCTCTCTCTCTCTCTCTCTCTCTCTCTCTCTCTCTCTCTCTGTCTCTGTCTCTGTCTCTGTCTCTCTCTCAAACGGTTTTAGACTGATACATTAGAAGAATACTGTATATGTAGTACATCTGAAACTGAATTTCAGATATTACATAATAATAATAATATCACTTAAAGACCTTTACTTCATTATCTTCCTTCTGTAAAGTGAGGATAATAATACAGTCCCCTTATCTACTTACATTACTTTGCCTTATCAAAGTCAGATGTGAATCATCTTGAAAGCATGAAAGAACAAGTGAGAGAAATATTGTCACGTATTGCTGGGTAAAAGGATTGATTGAGAAGTACTACAGGATGGATTATGTTAATATTTTAGAAAAGAGCTATCATAGCTTGTGACATAATAAGATTTTGGACGAACTAGATAAATATTGGCTGCTTGATAATAATAAGCGTGTATCTATTAAGTACTTACTGTATACCAGGTGCTGGGGGTGTAAAGAAGGCAAAAAGCATAGTAGCTAGTCAAAGGAATCACATTCTAATGCAGAGACAACAAACAAAAGATATGTACAGAATATGTATGTATATACATATATACATATATTCAAGAATATTTAGGATATATGCTAGATATATACAGAATGGGTGAAAAGTAATTTCAGGAAGAAGACACTAGCAGTCGTGGGTGTGTGTGTGTGGGGGTGGGGGTGGCGGATAGACCTCATGCAGAAGGTGGGATTTGAATTGAGTCTTGAAGGAAGCCATGGAAACAAGTAGATGAAGGTAAGGAGGGAGAACACTCCAGGTGTGGGGCACAGGCAAGGGAGAAGGTGCGGAGGTAGGAGATGAGTACTGGGGGTGAGGAGAAGTACAGGTAAGTGGATTCATAGCTCTTGTTGTCTATGAGGAATAAAGAGAGCACCAGTGGAGCTGGATCACAAGTGAAGCAGGGAGAAGGATGTTCTGGGAGGTATGAAGATAGGTTGGGGTTAGTAGTAATAATAATAATAGCAACCTTTATATAATGCCTAATGTTAAGCACTTTACAATTCTTATCTCATTTGATTCTCATAACTACTCTGGGAGGTAGATGCTGTTATTCTCCCCACTGTTACAGATGAAGAAACTGAGGCAAAGTGACTTGATCAGGGTCACAAAGTTCATGTCTGAGGCCAGATTTGAACTCAGGTTTTCCTAAGGCTAGGTTGTAAAGGTCTTTAAAAGCCAAACAGAAGAGTCTGCATTTGATGCTAGAGGCAACAAGGAACCAATGGATTTTATTGAGTGACATGGTTGGATTTGCAGTTAAGAAAAATCATGGACTGAAATGAAGAGTTGAGGCAGAGAGACCAGTTAGGAGGCCATTGAAATAGTCTAGGCAAGAAGTAATGAGAGTGTGAACTAAGGTGATGGGCGAAGAGATGTAGAGGCAGAAACAACAGAACTTGGCCACTGATTGGGTGTGTGGGTTAGAGGGAGAATGAGGAGATGAGGATAATACCAAGATAATCTTGGGAGACAAGAAGAATGGTGGTTCCTTCCATAGAAAGGGAATTTCAGAAAAAGGGTGGGTTTGGGGTGCAGTGGGAAGATAATGAGTTCTTTTTGAACATGTTAAGTTTGTGATGTAGTTTGAAATGTCCAGTGGGTAATTGTTGGGATGGTACCACAGTTCCCTGAAGAGACTGGGGTTGTGGATATCTTTCTATCTATCTATCTGTCTGTCTGTCTGTTTGTCTGTCTGTTTCCATCTCCATCTCTATCTCCATATCTATTCTATCTATCTATCTATCTATCTATCTATCTATCTATCTATCTATCTATATGTATAGGTCTGTATCTCATCTGCACAGAGATGATAACCAAATCTGTGAACACTGATAGGCTTGCCAAGACAAAAGAATATATAGAGAGAAGAGGGGCCAAGGCAGAGTCTTGGGGAACACCTATAGTTGTTGTCCATCCTTCTCAAAGAGGACCAATGACAACAGGCGGGTGATGTCTTGACCTGTAGGTGAATTGGATTTAAGTGAGGGAGGACTGTGCAAAGTCATCAGCCTCACTGTCTCCTCCACAGTCATCAGAGTCCAGGGGCAAGACGGATCAGGATGACTGTGATGGCCCCAGATGGAGTGGGAGGCTTTGGCCTTTTTAAGTTAAGGTCTTTCCCAGGTCTCAGTTTGTCTGAGGTAATGCCCCTTCAATAATTAAAGTCTAGGGAGGCAAAAGATGGCCTAGTTTGTCTTCACAACAGAATCAGTCAGGGAGTGGAGGACCCTCAGAATTTCTGGCTAGAACAGAAACAACTGCTATTTACACTCACTCTGAGCCACCAAACCCAAATGATGAACAAATAAGGCTTGGACTGAGTGAGACCTATCAGTGAGGCCAATCAGTGAAAGCCGGAGTGATTTGGGTTTAAAGGCATAATCAGGTAGCTCTTTTTGAATCTCAGATCAACTTTATCAAAGCCTAGTTTTTCTGAGCTGTGTTTCAAGAAATCATAAATGAAAACTACATGAGACAAAAGAATTAATTGTCCCAATTAAAAACAAACAAACAAACAACACCCCCTCTAATGATAGAATAAATAAATAAGGAAGAAAAAATATCTAGTCCCCAAATCCCAAGATACAGTGGGAAGTAGAAGTGGATCAAAATTTATATTCTTTGGACAGAGCACCCATGTGTAAGAGTATGAATCCTCACGTGGACAGATGGAGAAGAGCCCCTACAGTTAGGGGACAGAACATGAATGATAATTAATCCAAGGAGATTGAGAAGTAGCATTGAGGCAGGTAGGTAGCTGGAGAACAGGGAGAGAACAGTGTCATGCAAACCCACAGAAAGAGTATCTTGGAGAAGATTATGGTCAGTAGTATTAAATATAGGAGATAGGTCAGGAAGGATGAGGACCACAGTATGTGGCAATCAAGAGATAGTTGGTAACTTTGCAGAGAGCAGTTTCAGTTATTTTTAAAAATTGCTAAAATTTTACCAGTGGTAGAACAAGGAAGGGGAGGAAAATAAAGCTCAAAATAGACCACTTTGCCATTTGTCATTGGCTTTAGATCACAAGCTAACACAGTTCACAGGGTCAAAGATCTTCTGGTCTAATTCATCTCCGCTATGGTGCAGATGAGGCAACTGATGCCTGGGGGGGCAGTTAAACCCCTTTCCCAAAGTCACATAGGTAGTAAATTTCAGAGGTGGGCTTGAACTCTGGTCCTCTGGCTTCTGACCACTCAGTACTCTTTATAGTGTACCACATTGCCTTCCTTTCCAGATACCTTCAGGGGGCGTCTAAGTTATTTTATTGTCACATAGTATTTGAATCATATTTCATCAGCTAGGACGCTAATGACATAAAGAATGTGAGCCTTCAGAACTTTATGCTTTGAAAGCATAAAGCATTTACAAATGGAAGGTGGTGGGGGGACTTGGGAATCCTTTTTTATAGTGAAATTTTTGTTGTAACATTATTGGTTGTAATTGGATTTTACCTCAAGCTCTCATAAAAGTTTTGGCAGGAAGAAGTTTGAAACTCTTTGGTTTAAATTACATTTTTTTTTTGCATTATAGGAGCATGCTATTTAGAATTTAAAGGGATCTTAGAAACCATCTAATCCAACCTCTTCATTTTATAGATGAGAAAATATGCCTTGAGAGATAGAAATACTGCCCAAGGTCATACAATAAGATTCAGACCTAAGATTTGAATTTAGGGCTTCTGAATACAGATCGAGTACTTTTTCCCCATTAGACAAAATGTACCATTTTTAAAAAGCCTTAACAGAGCTTGAATGAGCCCTGGAAGTTTGGGGCTTTTGGTGTGGGGGAAGAAGTACCCGGCCTGTCACCTCCCTGGGGGTCCTGAACTACCTCTTCTGAGGCTACTTTCCTACACGAATAGACTGTACCCCTCATACCACCTGGCCTTAGGACTCAAGAACAACATCTATCACCTTTTAACTGTTCCCCCAAACTCATTTGAGGGCATGGATTATATCTCATACCTCCCCTTCATTTTAGGTCTCCTTTTCTTTCTTTTTTCTATCTTCTGGTAGTCACTGAAGCCTTCTTTCACTTGAAGACACCGTATCTCTTGAAACCCTCTGCAGTTCTGAATGTTCTTTCCCTCATGCCCCATGGTACACAGGGCAAGGGCACTTAGTTGGCATACTCTTTGTTGTTTAGCACTGCTCTCAGATCATCCTTTTGCCACATCACTAATTTATCTCCTTTAAAATTTGCTCCTTCTTATGCAGATCCTTATTGTAACTAGGTGGCACAGTAGATAGAGCCCTGGGCCAGGAGTCAGAAAGATCTGAGTTCAAATGTGACCTCTGACACTTACTAGCTGTGTGACCCTGGGCAGGTCACTTAACCCTGTTTGCCTCAGTTTTCTCATCTGTAAAATGAACTGGAGGAGGAAATGGCAAACCATATCCTTACCAAGAAAGCCCCAAGTGGGGTCACAACGTCAGACAGGACTGAAATGTCTGAACGACATCATCAGATAACAACCATAACAGTGATAACTACAATAACCATGCTATCTAGCATTTATGTAATGCTTTAAAGTTTGGAAAAAATATTTCATTTGATCCTCACAGCAACCCTTGGAGGTAGGTGATGTTAAATCTCTCATTTTAAAGTTGAGGAAACTGAGGCAGACAGAAGTTAAGTGACTTGCCCAGGGTCACACAGCTAGAAGGTAACTGAGGTCACATTTGAACTCAGGTCTTCCTGACTCCAGGACCAGTGCTGTTTACTGCTCCACCCAGTACCTCCAGGTCATCCTTTCTTCACCCCAGTAAACTTCTGTACTTCAGCCCTTGTTCCCTCTCAATGTTCTTGGCCTCTGTTTCCGGTGTACTTAAGGTACAGAAATGGTCACAACTTAAGATGTCCCCCTAAAATCAGCCCAAATTCAATTTCAATCAGATCTCATAATTCTTAATTATTGGTCTGATAGAAAAAGAGGCTCGGGGGATGTTAGATTGAACAGTGTTACTAATGATGCGTAGAGCTTTCTCTACACGTAGAGCATTTTCATTTTCATTTAGGAATGGTTGTGCTTGGTTTATTAGTACATGATGGTAATGAATACAAGGTGAGACGTTTAATTTCTGTCCAGACAAGTTAGCTTTATATTGCTTTCTGGGCAGTGACAATACCGTAATTCTGGTCAGTTGTATAGACATACTGTTGGTCACTGGGGATCCGGGGATGCTGGATGGGACGTGTGTGTGTGTGTGTGTGTGTGTGTGTGTGTGTGTGAGAGAGAGAGAGAGAGAGAGAGAGAGACAGAGAGAGAGAGAGAGAGAAAGGCAGACAGAGAGACAGACAGAGAGACAGAGAGAGAGAGAGAGAGACAGAGAAAGACAGAGAGGAGGGAGAGAGAGAGATCCCTACTGTTAGGAACCACCTCCTGCCCTTCCACAAACCTCAATATATAGTGTTGTGGAAGTCTAAGTACAATTTAAAGCTTAAACATGTACTTGGGACACCCGTATGTCTTGCCTGAGCCTGTGTCAATGCTTTCCTCACCATTTTTGAGGGTAATAGTTGTTTCTTCCTTTGTATTTGTATCGTCAGTGCCTAGCTCAGTGCATGGCATGTGCTTAATATGTGCTTAAAATGCCTATTGATAGTCTATTAGAATTAAACATTCAGTGAAATATAAAGCATACACTCCTCTTGTTTGGCTTTTAAATCCTTTCCAATCTGACCCCCACCTACCTTTCCAGCCTTAGTATGTATTACTCTCCTTCCCATAGTAAATGATGTGGCTTAGCTGTCCTCTTTGTGGTTCCTCACACCTAACACTCCACCTCCAGGAGCCAGCACTGCCTATTTCTCATACCTAGAATATCTCCTCCTCATGGCCATATGTTAGAAGCCCTTGTTTCTTCCAAAGCTCAGCTCAAGTCACCTTCTAGATGTAATCTTTCCTGATCCTCCTAACTACAAGAGCCCTTCAGAGCAGTTCAAATCAACACATACTGTGTGTATATATATATATATATATACACATATACATACATACATGCATACATATATCTACATCTATATCTATATGATGTACGTATAAGCAAAACACACACACACACATATACTTTTGTAAGTGTAATTTATATGAGGGGCAGAAAGGTGTAGTGGACAGAGAGCTGGCATCAGACCTGTAACTGACTGTGTGACCAAGGTAAGTCATTTGGTCTCTAGCTGCTCTTGGCAAGTCTGTAAGATTCCAAGTGGCTGAGAAGGGGCTCACTACGTTGGTTCCTCACTGAAAGCTCCTTATATCATCAAACCACATTTGGTATATCCATGCCTGTCTCTATGTCTGTCTCTGTCTCATCTATATCTCTCCCTATATCTATATATGTATGTGTGCACATACATATGCACACAAAGACACAAGTGTATATGTACATGTTGTTTTCCTCAAATAAAATGTAATCTCCTTGATGGCAGACGCTTTCTATCCCCAGACCCTAGCACAGTGCCTGAGTGCTTGATGATTGACTAAGAGAACGAAGAGAGTAAGGATCCTTCTGTATTTAACAACTCAGTGAATCAATACACCTTACAGCCGAATATTCAGCGTGCATTGCTGATCTGCATTAAACATTTGGGAGGAACCATAAGACTTCAGTTTGGATTCATTCAACCTTCTCCTTTTAGCCAGGATGCTCTGAGCAGACCCCAGATTGATAACTATTTACTGGAATCTTCAACCTCTTCTTGGAGGTTACTTTCTTTACCTTCACAATATTCTTGAGGAGGATCTCACAATTTGGCCGCCTCTTTCTTCTTTTGTGCCCTTGGCCTTAGTACTTAAGGCATTGAGTGAATCGGCTGAATTGTTTACAGCATTGGACCTCCATTTATGGTAATGCTGTTGCAAGTGTTTCTGAAAGAAATCCAGTGAACTTTGGGGCTAAAGGAGAATATATTCCTCCATTCCCAAGTGGAATGCTTTGGCTGCTCCTTGACTCACACTCAGCTTCATCTAAGGAGAGCTATTTTTTATCCCCTTATCATGAGTTCTGCCTCTGAAATTTTGAACATGCTCCTCCATACCTAACATAGCCTTTCTTTTTCACTTTACCAATTTATGATATTTCAATATACACGCCTTAGAAGCCTTCCCTGACTTGAAAAATTCCTTTAATTTCAGTATTTTCCTCCATGTCTGAGTGTATATCTCCATACTTACAGCTCTGTACATGTATAATTAGCTTACATTTGTTCATTATGTATGTGTGTGCATGTCTTGTCATGTAATTTATCCTTTTCAGTTGATTTCTTTATCAGTCAATTGACAGGCATTTATTTATATATTTTTGATATCAGGGCTTTCTTTTATATATATATATATATACACATACATACATATATATATATACATACATACATACATATATATACACACATATATATTCTCTCCCCAATTATATGTTAAAATAATCTTTTAAAACTTTTAAAAAAAGTTTTGAGTTCCAGATTCTATCCTTATTTTACAGATGGAAGACTGAGCTGCAAAGAGATTTCTTGGGGTCACATGGGTAGTAAGTGATGGAGGTGATATTTGAACCCATTTTCCTGACATTAAGTACGGCACTCTATCCACTGTTCCATGCTCACTTTCAGCAATGATTCTGCTGACGTTTGTGGCTTATTTTAGTAGTACAGTTGGATCTATTAGTTCGTGAAGAAGGTCATTAATAATATTGAAAAAAAACTAACTTAACTACTAAGTGACCAGTTCAGGTACGTGGTCAAAATTCTGCCCCCAAACAGAGAGGGATGAGAAAGATCCTTATTTAATTAACTTTTACCCACTAACACTGCTGTTGAGAACTTCAGTTCATAGGATGATAGCTTCAGACCTGGCATCTAGACGAACCCTTTCATTTTATAGATGAATAAAATCAAGGCCCAGAGAGAGATTAAGTGATTCGCCCAAGGTTATACAAGATGTAAATTACAGAGCTGGAATTCAAACTAAGTATCTTTTACTCATGGTGAGTAGTTAATTCACTATAGCATACTGCCTCTCTTCTGTAGAAGGTTTTTCTTAATAAAGGATGTCCCAAAAGTCTTGGTTCAGTTTTAAGCTTTAATAGCTATTTAAACTTTAATAAGTCATTAAGGCTTAAAACTGCACCAAGACCTTTGGGACAGCCTGTATCTTCCTTTTACCCTGTATATCCAGCAACCTTATCATATAGGGAGATTTTTTTTTAAAGAAAAAAAGTTAGCTATTACCTCTTTTGGATAGTCTGTGGGTTCAGAAAGTTATAATTCAGAGGTTCTTAAGATGGAGTCTGTGAAGATTTTTTTTTAAACTTTAGGATGACCTATTTCAATATAATTGTTTTCCTTTGGAACCATGTGTTTTATTTTATGCATTTAAAAATATGATCCTGAGAAAGGGTCAATAGATTTCACCAGACTTCCAAAGGGGTCCTTGACACAAAAAAGGTTACGAACACCTGCATTAAATAAAAAATGGTTGAAATGAGGACTGCTCAGTATCTTTCCTAGGCCCTGGCTAATTCTGTGCTAGATGGATGGATACTGTCCACAGTGCATCAACTTTATGATTATGTACAACTGTTCAACAAATAACAGTAATTGCTTTCCATTCTCTATATTTAGGAGGTTAGCACAACTTATAATAAATATGATGACCTTTAGGTTAGACATTTCCTGTAAAGTAATGACCAGACCTTCTCCAGCCGGCTATTAATTATGATTGAGAGCACTCAGCCATTGTTTTAAAAATAACGAATAAATAACACAATAAGTGATACTTCACTTATTATGTAATAATGTGGTGGGTGTTAAAAAAGGTAGCATTGGTAGCCTCCTATTCTTTCCCGTTACTCTACTTAAGTATCGGATAAATATATTTTTCCGGTAGGTCACGAATATCCTAGACTTCTTTTAGCTCCATTTGGCAGTTGAGTTGTAATTTAAAAAAAAAGAACCTTTCAAACTTTAATAAAATCTCGAAAAGGTCACAAGTCTATAAACTTTATTCAGGAGTGTCTCGCTGTTTTATGTCATATCGCATAAGAGTGTACTCCTTAAGCTATGGAAAAGCTTGAACTCTTGGCATCTCTGGATTTGGCCTGAATAATGTAGTTCAAGTGATTAAAACAGGAATTCTTAACCTTGGCAGACTAGTAAGGCCTATGGACTCCCTTTCAGAAAAATGTTTTTAAATACATAAAATAAAGCACATAGATTGCAAAAGATACCAATTATATTGAAATACAGTTATGAAAAGATTTTTTTAAAAAAAAATTAATGGATCCCAGGTTAAGAATGCCTAGATTAAAATAGCAAGGATTCTACAAAGATTCATTAGCCTGTGGAATTAGTTGTTGTAGATATAAACCAAAATGATGTAACATTTTTTGAACCTTGAAGACTTTATTTATTTTTTTAATTTCCAGATGTAAGACAACCTTTTAATACCTGTATTGTAGGAGTTTGGATATTAAATCCTATCATTGTCTTGAAAATGGAATTTTTGGCCATATTTAACCATTCTTAAACCATCTAGAAATTCATTCTACAAGGTCAAATATCTAAATATTTGGAAAGACGCAGAAATTGACTGGAGTTTTTCATTTTTATGCAGGTGTCTTTTGATGTTGCGTAGACTACTTGAAATCTATCCATCAATCAACAAAAATTTATTAATACCCAGAGTGTGCCAAATACTAGGTGCTAGAGATAAAAATACAAAGCAACAATCCCTACTTTCAAGGAGATTACATTCTGATGATTACTTGAAAGGTTGTTTTATATGTGCCATTTCTGTATCCTTGTCTTTTAATAAATGTTTCCTTCCATAGGATTTTAGTGTACCTAGATTGATTCATGAGACAGAACGCGTGCCCTTTTTTAAAAGATGGAACTGAATTTTGAAGAAACTAACTTTTGCAATTTTACTCACATAAGATATACCATAGCATTAATGGTGTCAAAGGCATATGTGAATTGCTTCATGACTGTAGATATATAATTGAATGTATACTCATAAGAAAGTAAAATTTTCATGTCTCTTCTCATAAAACTTTGTTCAGGTTCATCTTCACAAAAAGGCCATCTAACACTTGTGAAAATACTTTATTTTTGAGGATAGTCATAATGGATGTGGATAAAAATAACTGAAAATGATGGAGAATGTCTCAAAAATAAGTCTTTGATCAATGGCAAGCAAAACTGAATAAACCAAGACTTCCTTTAAAAATTTATTCATTGAAAATTTGCAATCTTTTATCATTGATTTTTGGTTGATTTTTCAAGGGTGAGGTACTGGGTATATGCTCGCTCTCTCTCTCTCTCTCTCTCTAGAGAGAAGGGGACGGGGGGGGGGGAGAGAGAGAGAGAGAGAGAGAGAGAGAGAGAGAGAGAGAGAGAGAGAGAGAGAGAGAATGTGTGCCTTAAAAAGTATTATCTAATGGGTCGACATCTTTGGTATAAACAATATTTAAATATAAAATTTATTTTAATTACATAAGTTCTTTGCTGGTATTTAAAATAAATGTCACTGGAAGAAAAAAGTTCAGGGAAGAGGCTAAAATTAATGGGTTTGATTGGGAAATATCGATAGTTTGTCCCTCTGTGATATTCAATCATGTGTTCCTATCAAGAACAGTCAGTAAGAGGTATGGCTGGACTGTGCCAGAATGTACCAAAACTTCTCACATGACATATAGTCCATACAAGGGGCTGTCTGAGGGTTGTGGGTGACGTTTCATTTTTTAGTCTATGTGACTTTAAAGAACAATATAATTAGTTAACTAGTGGAATTAGTTAATGGATTTAAAAATGATTAGAGCTTTAAAATACATAGAACAGTGTACCAAATCATATTTTCTGGAACAGTCTAGACTTCAGATAGTTTGTTGGCAGGGATGCCTTCATGGGCTTCTAAGAGGCAGTGTGGTATAGTGCTTTGGGATCAGAAAGACCTTGGTATAAATCTTAACTCTTGATACTAGCTACCTACACATGACCAAGTTATTTCATTTTCAGCCCCAGTTTCCTCATCTGTGAATTGGGAATAACATTGCCTATAAGTACCTACTCTGTAGCACAATTGTGATGATCAAATGAGGCACCATCTATAAAGCATCTTAGACCAACTCTGATGTGCTTACATAGATGTCAGCTCTTATTATCCTGTAAGTCAAATGCTCTTGCAGATTTCCCAAATGAACTGAGCACCACTGAATGAAAATGAAACAGCTCACAAGAGTTAGGTGGTGTAGTGGATAGAGAGCATGATTTGGAGTCCCATGAAACCTGAGTTTAAATCCTGTTCCAGGCACTTGACACCTAGTGGCTATGTGACCTCACTTAATCATTCTTTGCCTCAGTTTCCTCATTTGTAATGTAGAGATAATAATAGTATCTACTTCCCAGGGTTATTGTGAGGATCAAATAAGTTAACATATCCAAAACACTTTGCAAACCTTAAAATACTACATATGTGCTAACTATTGTTAGTCTGGAAGTTAGATAACATCTCTGATCAACATAGAGAAATGGTGCTAATTTATTCAGAGAATATTTTCATTCTTAGGTTTTCACATATTTTAAGTCAAATCATATTTGGTACCTTTTAAAGGGGGTCTTATTTTTTAAATTACATAATAGATTATAACATTTAAACAATCTATCAGTTCCTACTTTCAGTGCTGCTCATTTCTGCCACTTTTCCCTGGTGAGATTATGTCAGCCATTGGTGAGATTAGGGATAATTTGAAAATGGTACATACAGGGTTGTCTATACCAGTATCCTAGGAAAACTCGGACACAGAGGTAGTTCTTGCATTTCTTCCTGAAGGTGGCAACATGGTATGGAAGAAGGAACTTTTATTTTTAAATTCCTTATGAGTATTTTTTAAAAAAAGAAATCCAGGCGGCCAGCTGTGTCTTTACTCTTATATTTCATATGCATTTTTATCAGGATCTTGTTATGTTATTCCCAGTCTTAGTTCTGTCTCAAAACTTAAAAGAGGAAGAATGCTGCAGGGAATTAGGACATGTAGCAAGAGTGGAGCACCAGCAGAATTCGTGTAAGCCTTTGCTCTAGCCACCTGAAAACATCATCCAAAGCTGAAGTGTGCTCAATGGCGTGTCTGATGAAAGGTTGAAAAATGTGGTTGACAAGATGAAGAAAGGAACCCAGGTCCTAACTTGTCTTATTGTCCTGCTTCTCTTCCATTTAAGCAATGGATGAAATAATTGGGAGAGGTAGCCCTGAGTCTGCCTGAAAAGCTCCTTTTCTGACCAGCCTGGGGTACAACACAGATGCATTGTAATGTGGCCCAGCATGATTACAATAGACTCTCATTTTCTGCTGTATTTTATCTGTACTTCATCACCTTGGCATTATTACCATTTTAACTGGATAAGTTACTGCTTTTTCTTTAAGTGTGATTTAGGCAGGAGCGACTTAAATAAAATTTCATTTCAGGCAGAAATGTGTGGAGCCAGCTGCGAATTGAGATCTGGTCTTGATTTGCAGACTTATCCAGATTTAAATGGTGTTCAGCCAGGAGCAAGCTTAATAACTGAGCCTACACCAAAAAGGAGCTTTTTCATTTAACATAGTTTGTACCATCTTCAAAATGCAGCTTGGAGCCAAGGACCTTTGCTTAAAAGGATATTGATCTGTTTACTTGTTATGGAATTATTTTAGTCATGATTGCACATCAAAAGCATGGACCTAGGCCTGTCTGTGTCACCAGTAAAATACAAGCTTCTTGAAGGCAGGGGCTGTTTTTTGTTTTGTATTTGTGGCCCCCCTTGCCCCCCAGTGTCCTTGCACATATTAAGCTTTTAATAAATGCTTGTTGGACTGAACTGGATCTGGTCACTTCACCTCTGTGTGACTCAGTTGTTTTTGTTTTAATTTTTCCCCATTTTTATAGCAAAGGCATTGAACTAGCTGGTTTATCAGGTGCTTTAAAATTCTATGTTTTTGTGATCTTGGAATGAAAAGTATCTTGATATCTAAAAGATTAGCCTATAGGATAGTGTTCTCTGTTCATTCAGTATTTCGAAATACAGTTACATTTTATTTTAATTTAAAGGAGAAGCTTATGTCATGCTCCATGTCAAAAATTGGGAGGTTTATTGTCTTGGGGAACACATCCACACTGAGTGGGCAGGAGAGGAGCAATGAACTAGAAAAAGAGATGGGAAAAGAGTGCTTGAAACCATGCAATGAAAGCCAGAGGAAAAGATGTCTCTGAAAGGAGGGAGGTTGCCAGTGGCATCCACTGCTGTAGAAAAATCAAAGGAGAAGAGAACCATTAACAAGAAAGTTAGATTTGGCAATTAGAAATAGCTGATGACTTTAAGTACCAGGTTCAGTAGAATGGTAGCATTGAAGGACAGATTGGAGGGGATTAAAAATACATGCCAGCATAGTGGTGTGGTATAGTAGTGGGTCTTGTGCTGCTAGTCCTGGAGTCAGGGACACATGACTTCAAATCCTACCTCTGAGTGCAAGCAATGGGAAAATAGAGGCAACAAACATTGATTGTACTTTCTTGGAGTTTGTCAGTGAAGGGATATCTATGTATATATACATATAGATATATAATATCAAAAGATACATATATGTGTATATATACATACACATGTGAGATATAGGAAGCTTTACATATGTATACATATGTGTATGTATGTTTATACTTATATATAATATATATGATTATATGCAAATAGCCTGAGCTGTCAAACAAAGATTTTATGTGTATGTGTGTATGTGTAGCCTATATCTCTTCTGTACTATGTTTCTCAACTCCTCAAAAAGGCTGTCTACAATAGGTACTTCTACTTCCTCTCTTCTTACTCTCTTTTTAACTACTTACAATCTGGCTTCCAGCCTCATCGTTCCACCAAAACAACTCTCTTCAAAGTTACCAATGATCTTTCAGTTGCCAAATCCAGTGGCCTTTTTAAAAATCCTCATTCTGTTTGACCTCTGCAGCCTTTGACGCTGTGGATCACCATCTCCTTTATATTCTCTTTTCTCTAGATTTTTGGGATACCATTGTCTCCTGATTCTTCCCAATGATGGGACCAGCATTTTCTTGATTCGTTGTCCCTGATTTCCTCCCAACATGCAAACTGGTTGGTCCCAGCTTCCTTGACACAGATTCCTAGCTTGGGGGCATTAAAGGTCCGAGGTCAGACTTGGTGTTTGCCTAAGGCCACGTGAGTCATCGTACCCTGATGACATAGTGACTAGACGTCCCTTGTAGAGAAGCTAAATGCCATAAGATCCTTGTTGTATATCCTTGCTGTGTTTGAACACGGCAAGCCTCCTTTGTTTGATGGCTCACAAGAGTTTCATTTTGTCCTAGTGTTGAACCCGAGCTAGGAAAGCCCTGGGGTTAGTGCCTTGTGTACAACACTATCTGACCCCTTGTCAATTTCCTTTGTTGGATCCTCTTCCAGATTGGGCTCTCCAGTCATAGCTCAGAACCACAGGGTCCTCTTGTCTTCTTCCTCTATACTGCTTCAAGGGCTGATCCTATCAGCTCCAAGGACTTAATTACCATTTCTTTGATGATGAGTCTCAAATTTACCCCTCCTATCCTAACCCACACAATATCACATCTGTAACACCTTTTAGACATCTTGGACGGAACATTTCCAAAACTGAACTCATTATCTTTCTCCCTAATCTCTTCTTCCCCTCCCCTCACTTTCTCTATTACTATTGAGGGCAATACCCTTGTCTCATTCCCTCAGTGTCATCCTCAGCTTTTCACTATCTCCCCCTCCCTTCATCTAGTCTGTTGTGAAGGCCTGCCAATTTTCACCTTTGTAGCATCTCTTATGTATGTTACCCTTCTCTCCTCTTATACTGCCTCCACCCTAGTTTGGCTGCTCATCACTTCCCACCTGGATTATTGCAGTAGGCTGCTGCTGGGTCTGCTCCCCTCAAGTCTTTCCCCACTCTAATCCATCCTACCTTTAGCCACCAAAGTAATTTTACATAAGCACAGGTCCAATCACGTCGTCCCCTTGCTCAGTGAACTCCAGTGGCAAATACAAAATGCTCTGTTTGGCATCCAAAACCCTTTATAATGTAGCCCCTCCTCCTTTCTAATCTTCTTACATCTTACTCCCCAATATGTACTCTTAGATCCAATAATACTGGCCTAATGGCTGTTCCACTAACAAGACACTTGCTTCATCTCTCAGCTCTTGGCATTTTCTCTGGCTCTTGCTCCTGCCTAGAAGATTCTACCACTTTAACTCTGCTTAGTTAACTAGATTCCCTGGTTTCCTTTAAGTCCCAACTAAAATTCCATTTTTTTATAGGAAATGTTTCCCAACTTCTCTTAATTCTAGTGCCTTCCCTCTGTTAATTATTTCCTGTTTATCCTGTATCTAGCTTGTTTGTACATATTTATTTGCTTGTTGACTCTTCCATTAGATTGGGAGCTCCTTGAGGGCAGGGAGTATTTTTTAACCACTTTTTATATCCCCAGAGCTTAGCACAATGCCTGGCACATAGTAGACACTAAAAATTTATTAACTAACTGAATGAACAACTATCTCTCTGGGATCACATGTGTAAGGGTTAGTTAGCTTTGGAAAAGGGAAGAGTAACCTCATTCTCTGAGGCTAGAGAAAACAAGGAGAGGATGGATGAAGGATTAGAGAAATTCTGGAATGTGGGGGAAGGGAGTTGAGGCTGGCAATAATGGGTTCATGAAGTCAGTATCCTTAGAGAAAATAGGAAGTGTAGTCACTAATAGAAATTTTCTTGAAGGCAAAGACTCTTTAAGTTCTGTTCTGTCATCTAGCTCAGTGCCTTGCATGCAGTAAGTGCCTAATAAATGCTTGTCAAATTGAATCTGCCAAGAACAAGGGGAGTGCAAATGCTGCTGTACATATGAGGGGAGATGGTTTGAAACAACTCGTATGGGGAGTATGGTGGGCAGAGGAGTCAAGCAGAGATAAAAATAATGATTTCCATGTAGTAAGATGAATTTGAAAGAGGACTCAGATCATCTGGTTCAACTTCTTCATCATCAAAAGGGAGATTATTGAGTTTCAGAGAGGGTAGGTAACTCCCAAGGCCATACGGACAGTAAGTGATAGATGTTGGACTTAAATCTGTTCCTTGATTCCACATCCGGTGGAGCTTATGTCGTCACTCAATACTAGGGACTCGGCCAATTCAGTGAGAAGATCCCATTGATAGGAAGAAGTATATAATCTTTACGATGCTAGTTCTCGACGTTTAGATGGGAAGAATAAGGCAGTAATTATATAGCTGACACTTACATAGCATTTTACAGTGTCAAAACACTTCACATACGCTTGATTCTCAGAAGAACCCTGTGAGATAGGTACCAGTTTCATTTTGCATTTTAGGATACTGAGGCTTAGAGAGATTCAGTGCTCACTCAGCTAGGTCATGTCAGAGATTGGTTCCTACCCACATCTCCCTGGCCTACAAATCTAGCATTTTCCCCACTAGAATGGACATGATTTGTGATACGAAACCTTAAACAAAAATTGTTTGGTGGGGAGAGAGCTATGACCACTTTTTGGAATAATTTTTGTTCCTTTTTTCCCCTTTTTTGTTCCTTTTTTCAATTAAGAGAGGCAGCTTGGCATAATAGAGAGATAGCCTCAGAACCAGGAAGACATGCACATTTATGTACATAGACATACACGTCACCTGCATAGAGATGACAATTGCATCCCTAGGACCTGATGAGGTCACCACGTGAATGATTTTAGAGAGGAAAAAGAAGAGGGCTGAGGACAGAGCCTTGGGAAGACATCCACAGGTTAGTTCAAATCCAGCTTCTGACACATATTGGCTATGAGAAAGCCTGTGGCCTGCAGTACCCCAGGCACCTCCCTAAAAATATTAATTGCAAAGAAGGTGCTGAGCCGCATTGATGGAGGGAGTTCCTCACCAGAAGCGGTACCAGTGAAGTCAAAGGTTATCCCTACTGGGAAAAAAATGGAAAGATTGAGGGAAGCATGTTTCCTTCATCTCTTTCTTTCCATCTTCCATATTTTTTCCCCAGGGCCTCACAGAAAGCCATAGATTTAAAGTCAGAGAACCTGAGTTCAAATACTATCTCTGCTACTTATTAAGTATGTGATTTTAAGCAAATCACTTACTTCTAGGCCTCAGTTTCCTTTTTTAAATGAAATAGATGGACGGTCTTATCTCTAAGGCCCCTTCCAACTAATGATCCTATTATTATTGACTATAAAAATCTCTCTCCTCAGTAAAGTTAGTGGGGGTGGCTAGGTGGCACAGTGAGTAGAGCACCGGGTCTGGAGTCAGGAGGACCTGAGTTCAAATGTGATCTCAGACACTTGACACACTAGCTATGTGACCTTGGGCAAGTTACTTAACCCCAATTGCCCTGCCTTCCCTGCTCCAAAAAAACAAAAAAAGTCACCTTAGGCCTTATCAGGATCCTGAAGTATTACTTAATAATCATATTGTCATAGGGTAATTATATTTGCCCCCAACTTCTCTTTTCCCTTCAGTGTTATTTGTAGTCCTGGATGTTGCCTGAGATGGCAGGGCTAGAAAGAGGGGTGTGAAACTGAGCTGTTCTGTGGGAGACTTTGGGCTAGAAATGCCACTTAATAACTGCCAGACTCTTGGACAGCTCAATTAACTTCTTTGTGCCTCATTTTCCTCCTCTGTAAAATAAAACACTTGGACTAGACCATATTTAAAGGTTCCTTTCAACTCTTAATATTCTTTGATTTTATAAAACTCTTCTCAAGACAACACAAGATGGCAGAAACAAATGCTTGACAACAAAGGTAAAAAAAAAATTGAAACTGTCATTGATTTAAAGACATTACCCATAGCTATTTGTCTCATTTTATTCCATGACTTAACATTTATTTATTGGTAGGTAAACACAGACTAAGTGTTTTTTTTTTAAAAGAGAAATAGCTTTCTTATTTCTAAATTAGATCCCATCTTTTTCCATGTAAACCCGTTTGCTCTTGTTCCATTCCCATCTAGTTACCGTTGTCCTTGTAATAACTCTTCATATATTTTAAAACATTGTATACTTTAGAGATTTAGTTTTCATATTCAAAGATTTATGTCTTTTTTACTAGTTTATTCAAATCCCAGGAAAGGAAAACCTAGAGAAAAAGCAATAAAACAAATGAACAGTTGTGTTTGCCAAACGTCATTTTTGTGAAGAAAAACCATAGTGGTGATTTTATGGGGAGGGGGTCAGTAGCTTTACAGTGCCTTTAGGAGAAAAGATAACAACACCAATAATTAATAGCTGACATTTAAATAGTGCTTTAAGGCTCAAGAATGTGATTTACCCACATTATCCTTACAACAGATCTATGAAGGCCATACAAAAGATAAAATATAAGTCTCTTACAAGCAGAGATTGTTCTGTTTTTTGTATCTGTACCCAGTACCTAGTCAAGTGCCTGGTACATCATAAATGCTTGTTGAATGAAACACCCCTATTTTATGAGTGAGGAAAAAGAGACTCTCAGGGAGATTGGCTACTTGTGCATGGCCATGTAACTAGTGAGTATTGAGACAAGATTTCATCCCAAGTCTCTTCCCTTTCCAAAGCCAAGCGAGATAATACTTGTAAAGTACTTAGCCCAGTGCCTGGTGCATAGTAGTTACTTAATAAATACTCATTCTCTTGTTCCCCTCCAGGTACAACACATTTTCCCCCTGTAAACCTAATGGATAAATAACAAAATTATTATTTCTCTTTTCGTCGATAAAAATGGGTAAAATTTTATTCCTATTTTATATAACTGCTGTTTTTTCATGTCTTTATGCCTCGATTATTTTAAATGGCTGATAAAATTCTGATAAACAAATATTTATCCTCTATGTGGTGCCTTTCAACGGCAGCCTGTGAAGTTGTTGATCGGTTTTCGATCTGCACTGGCAAGAGGAGTTTCCCTAGAGGGAGTTAACCAGTAAGAATGTTATTATGAGCACCGTCAAAAGCCAGACTTTAGTGTCTACCTTCAAAGAAAAGTCTTTCTGCTGAACAAGACTAGGTGCAGCTGTTATAGAACTGAGGAGTGAATAAAATCCATAGATCCAGAATTTGAATGGACACCAGAAGCCATCTAATCTAGCCTCCTCATTTTATAGATGAGAACATGGAGGCTCAGAGAAGGCATGTGACTTACCCAGGGTCACACCGAGCAAGCCTAAGAAGCAGGATTTGAACTAAGGTCTTCTGACTTCACAGCTGATGTTCTTTCCACTACATTATTCTGGCAGGTTTTCCTCTCTGTAGGTTTTGGAATTTTTATGTGTGAAGTGCTGATATACCTGTCCAGTTGTTTATTTGAAGGCCAATCTAGGGTGTAAAGGACTCCAGAACCACTTGTTGTTAGTTGTGTTGCTCAAAATACCCAATTTATTTTCTAGAGGACAATCAATCATTCAAAACAATCCATAAAGTACTATAATATAACCCAGATCGAGTCATAGCATCTCAGATTTAGAATTAGAAGAAAGCCTAGAGGTGTTCTAGTCCAACCCTTTCATTTTATAGAAAAAGGAACTTTTAGAAAGGAACTTTAGAAAAAGGAACTTTTAACTTTATCAGAGAAGTTAAATCACTTGCCCCAAGGTCAACCAGGTAGTAGTAGTAATAGAATAGGTAGTGTCAGGATTTGAATCTGGGTCCTTTGATTCCAAAGTTAACACTATTCCACTGCAACATGTTTCTTCTGAGAAGTGGAATTTCTGGTGACTCACTGGCTTTCTCACTTGCAGGTGGTGAGTCTGCAGCTTTTCTCCTTACCTTTTTCAGGAAGGGAAAAGAAAAGGAGACTAATATCAGATTTTATTCTTATTTCTCTAATTAATATCAATAAGCATTTATTAAGTACTTATCATATGCTAGGCACCATGCTAAGGATGACATCAGATGAATAGGAGGAGATCCCAAAGTGAGTAGTGCCACAAAGACTCAGAGAGAAGAAAACAACAAGGAGAAGAGGGTGGTCATTGGTGTTCAGTGCTGAGTAAAAGTGAAGAAGGACGAGGATTGAAAAAAGGCCATTTGATTGGGCAATTAAGAGATCGGCAGTAACTTTGGAGAGAATGGTTTAAGTAGCATCTGAGGTCGGAAGCCAGATTGAAGATGTTTAAAGGGGAGTGAGAGAAGTGGACTCATTTGATACAAATAGCTTTCTCAAGGACTTTAACTGATAAAGAGAGAATGGACAATTATTTCAAGGCATGGGAGGATCAATTGAGGGTTTTTTAAGGATGGGGGAAGATGAGCTTGTTGTCTGCAGCAGGGAGAGATTGAAGACTAGAGAAAGAGGGGATAATGTTCAGGGAAATATGCTAGAAAATATGGGAAGAGATATGTTAAAGGGTACATGGCAGGTTCACCTTGAGAAAAAGTAGAACCACCTCATCATTAGAGACTGGAGTGAAGGAGATCGTGGGGGAGGATGACTTATGGGGAACTGAGGTATGGGAGGAGGGGAGAGGGTAGGGAGGGACTCATGGAGAAATGCTATCGACTGGTATAGAGCACTAAATTTGAAGGCAGGAAGACCTAACCTTGAAGCCTGCCTCAGACACTTAGTAGTTATGTTACCTTGGCCGAGGTACTTCTCTCAGTCTCGATTACCTCATCTGTGCCATGAGGATAACAAGTCTGTATATTGCAGGGCTTTAAGGATAAAACGAGACAATACGTACAAGCACATACGTTATACATATACACACAGAGCTTTGTAAACCATAATGTGTGCTATGTAAACAATAATGAAGGTGGTGATGATGATGATAATGATGATGATGATGATGATGACGGTGATGATGATGATCTTAGTTTTTCAGTGAGGTCCTCAGGTGAGGGCAGGTAAAGAGGGGATGGCATGGGGACTTTGAAGAAACAAGACATTTGGAACAGGCACGGTGGCAAGTGATACAGGGAACTTGAGTCCAATTAGGGTAGCTGGGTAAGTACAGTGGGTGGAATGTTGGGCCTGGAGTTAGGAAGACCCAAGTTTGAATATGGCCTTACTTGCTAGCTGTGTGACCTGGGGCAAGTCACTTTACTCTATTTGCACAACTTCTTCACCTGTAAAGAGAGCTGGAGAAGGAAATGGCAAATCACTCCAGTCTTTTTGCCAAAAAAATCCCCTAAAAACCGGACGTGACAGAAGACTACTAAACAATAGGATTACCTTGCTGCAGTGAGGGCCCACTTGAGATTAGACAACATAAGGTGTCCTGGACACAGTCAGCACAGTTTTGATTTCCTCTGGTTCTCATGTGTAATTTAAATGAGTTTAACAAACATTTACCTACTATGTTTTAAACACTGGTTACAGAGATGAAACATGGTACATTGCCTCAAAGACCTCATAAGCATTTATTAAGTACTTATCATATGCTAGGCACCATGTGAAGGATGACATGAGATGAATAGGAGGACCTCAATTAATCAACTCTGTTTGCCACAACTGACCTCAATTAATAGGAGACCTCAAAGAGCTTACGATCTGCTATGGTATAGATGACATGTATAGAAATAAGTATAATACAAGATGGTTTGCATTAGGGGCAAAGGAGAAATCCAGACAAAGTTCTTTAAGATTCCTTCTAGGGAATCAGGTAAGGAAGATAGCACGAGAACTGGGTTTTGAAGGAAGAGTAGGATTTTAATAGGTATGAGATAGAGAATATGTGAATGCACAGAGATGAGAGATGGGATAACAGTAGGGAAAATCTGATAATCTCATTTGGCTGGGATGTGAAATGCCTGCAGTAATGTGAAGGGTCTTAAATTCTGCACTGAGGAGTTTTTAATTTATCCTCTAGGCAATGCAACATCATTGAAAGTTTGAGCAGCGGAGGTGAAGCCTACGCTTATTTTGGTAGCAGAGTAAAGGATGGATTAGATAGAAAGTCATCATCAAGCCATTAATAAATGCTTCTTATGTGTGAGACACTGTGATCAGTTCTGGGAATACAAAGACAAGCAAAAGTATAGTCTTGCTTTCTCGGAGCTTACAGTCTAGTTAGGGAAGATAGCATAAAAGGTGGAGGAAGTTTTGGGGGTGTGGTGTGGCAGAGGGAAGAGGTGGAGGCATGGTGGTGAAGAGTGAGAATTTAGCTGGATCAAGAATGGCTGCCTTGGGGCCTTCCTCAAAGTGGAGGTCCTGGGTCAACTCAGTAATGAGAAGAAGAGGCTGCAGGGGTGGGAGAATCTTCCAGGCTGTAAAATCTGGAGAATTGAAAAGATGGTGAGACCATGTCTCCCTGTGTATTTGTTTGATTTTGGAGCAACAAGATCTATGATAAATTTGAAAGAATTTCATTAGGTATGGTGTATTTAAAGCTCTTTGAAAAGACATGAAATGAATCTTTAAGTTTCTACTTTTGAGTAATGCTATGCAGCCATAAATGTTGCTGACCAAGCATGTACAGTTATCAATTGACAGCTCTCTTTGATAGTTTTTCTCTCTGGGAAAAAAATCCCATCCAGGAGCCAGAGTGTCATCCATGGATGCTTGACTGAAACTACCCACAGAAACAGTCTCTCTCTCTCTCTCTCTCTCCCCCCCCCCCCACTCTAAAGCTGGACCACACCCCATCATGTTTGTGTGCCAGATTGCAGGGCACCAACTCCCTTGCTTAGGACAGATGCTGCATGCCCTGAAATGTGTATTTAGAGAATCTTTCTGATTTAATGGAACATTCTGCAGCATATTGTATCACAGAACTGGCCATAGAAAATTCTTTTGGGATTTGAACGTGCCCTTATACACTGATGAGGCCAGTCCAATGAAATTGTGTATTAACATCATGATGGGCTTGCAGAGATGCTGTTTGCCATTTCAGCTCTGCTTCCTTTCCGCTCGCAAATTTAAATCCTCTCCTTGTCAATGTGCAAATTTGAGCACTTTTTTTCTTTTAAAGTTCTATAAATCCTAGATAAAACTAGTTCTTTGCCATGCCTATCTCTTTATGGGATTAAAGTTAAAGGAAAAAGTTAATATAACTTGAAAAGTGAAACCTGAACTATGTGATTACATAGCAGACTGCACAAGAACCAGCTTTCCTGCAAAAAAAAAGTTTTTGGAATTTGTTTTGCTCAATTTTTTTTTCTTGTCTCTCACTCTCCCTTCCTTCCTTTTTTTTCCAATTTGTCACTTAGAAGTGGGTGCAGGGCAAGCAGCCCAGTTTCTGTAATTGTTCTCGCTTGGCTTTCGCCTAATCAACACCGGCGTTCCTCCTGCTTTTGCATACTGTCATGCATTGTAAATTGCTTATGAGTATCAGAGGGAAAAACCTGGCTTCCCAGGTTTCAACAATATGAAATTATGAAATCAATCAATCAAAGCCAAAATATTCCAAGCTATATCACCAACCCTCTTCCCCCATCCATCTTCAGTTCCTTGCCAGGGTGGTGTTGTAGCACACTTGGGATGTAGTTTCACACTGATCTCCAATTGCTGCGAAATGTATGCACTGGAAGGATTAGTGAGGAATACAAGGGCAGCTAGGGACATAGACACATGATCAAGGACTAGACTAATTTGGAATTTCTTGCTTCAGTTAGGCAGATAGGTGGCAGAGTGGATAGAGCATTATACCAGGAGTCAGGAAGACCAGAGTTCAAATTCAGCTTCAGACACTTACTGTTTGTATGATCTTGGGCAAGTCACTTAATCTCTGTTTGCTTCAGTTTCCTCATCTATAAAATGGTGATAATTATAGCACCTTCCTCCCAGGGTTGTTGTTTGGATAAAAATATGTAAGGTGTCCTGTAAACCTTAAACTGCTATACATATGCTACTAAATAGGTTACTTTGCCATTATCTGAGAGTCAAATTTAGTTTGAAGGCTGTGTGATTCATTTGTTTGAGTTGTGTCCAACTCTTCCTTACCTCATTTGGGGTTTTCTTGGCAAAGATCCTGGAATAGTTTGCCATTTCCTTCTCCAACTCATTTTACAGATGAGGAAACTGAGGCAAACAGGGTTAAGTGACCTTCCCAGCATCACACAGCTAGTAAGAGTCTGAGGCCAGATTTGAACTCAGGAAAAAGAGTCTTCCTGACTCCAGGTCCAGGACTCTAGCCACTATACCACCTGTTTCAGAAATAAGACCTATTTCCTATTAATTCTTTAGAATGCTTATATATAAAACAGGCCAAAAATAAAGAAGTGTTTAAAGAAGTGCTGTTGTACTATGAACTCAATGCCTGCATATTTTTTAAGGTCTGCATATTTTAAACAAAAGCAACCTGTGTGTGTGAAGGAATTAATTAACCATTCAGTTCTGCCCTTTGAAAATATAGAGCTGGCCAAATAGACTTTTCCTCTTTTCTACCTAAATACTGTTTTTAGTAATGTTTTGGCATATTTCTTACATTAAAGGATGTTACAGAAAAAAAAGTATTGTCTCATCTGTTACTGATAATTGACAAATTAGCTTACCAAAGACACAAGGGAAGCAAAATAGGTCAATTCATTCAGCAAATATTTATTAAGTGTCTGTTATGTGCAATAGTAGGGATGCAGAGACAAAAATGAAACAGTCCCTGCCTTTAAGGAGCTTACATTCTACTGGAATTTGATTGAGTACCAATTGACAACTATTTATTCAGTATGTACTATGTGCAAGGTACTGTGCTAGATTCTGTCAAGACCGGAAAGAACATTGGGTCTGAAGTAAGAAAGCAGGTTCAGATTTTACCTGTAATGCATATTAAGTGACCTTAGACAAATCACTTAACCTCCTTGGGCCTCAATTTTCTCATCTGTAAAATGAAGGAGTTGTACTAGATAGTTCCTGAGATTCCTTCCAGCTTGGCATCTATGATTCTGTGACACACTCCCTGCTTTTAGGAAGCTTACATTCTGTTGGTATATACAACTTGTAAAAAAGTAAGTAAATATTATGTGCATGATATAGTTTCAAGGACAGAATAGTAATAATTGAGGGCATCATGAAAGGCCTCGTGGAAAGGCTGTGCCTGAGTTGTGATTTGAAGGAAGCTAGAGATGGCCAAGGCAGTCAGGTGGTGAAGTAGCTGGAGCATTGAACTTGGAATCAGAAAGACTAATGACTTCATGAGTTCAAATCTAACCTCAGACACTTGCTAGCTTTGTGACCCTGGGAAAGTCACTTAACCCTTTTTGCCTCAGTTTCCTCATCTGTAAAATGAGTTGGAGAAGGAAATGGAAGACCACTCCAGTATCCTTGCTAAAAAAAAACCCAAATGAGGTCATACAGAGTCGGACACAACTGAAAAATGACTAAACAACAGAAAAAAGGGATTCATCAAGGTAGATTTAATAAAAGTTCAGTGCACAGTGGTGGTGGTGGGGTGCTGAAAGGCATTATAAAATCATATTCTAAGTAGAACATAAATGTCATCACCTACTATGTTGCATAACAGGACATTTGGCAGTACAAATGCATCTTAAATGGGATAAAATGAATTAACCATGCCAGAAAAAATACATTACAACAGGTGTTATTGCAATATTTCCTTCCATAATTGGTAGACATAATGTGGCAGCACAAGGACTGTTCCCAGGTTTCCAACTTTAAAGTTTTCCTTGTTACATTATCCAGTGTTATTTGGTTGGCGTTTGACAGACTTCTCTCCATCAGCAAATTAAACACTATATTGCTTACCTTCCACTGATATACTATAATTTTGAATTTATAATCACACATTAACACCAGTAGGTCTTGAATAAGCACATGTCTAACATTATAATCTTGGTTTGTCTGAACTATGGCGCAAAACAGCATGTTTAAGTAAGTAGAAAATATAGTCAGTTCTGCTATAAGATGACTTACGTAATCCTAAAAATCACATCACTATGCAAAACTGCATAATACAAACCAAAGGATTTATGGGAAAAATGACACGTAAAAAGAAGATAGAAACCTAATAAAAATGGTAGCACATTTTTTTAAATAGTTAAGAAATACATAAACACTACAATAAATGGTGATGTTCTTGGCCACGGGTTGCTGTTTGCCTTGCTGCCAGGTTCTGATGGGGCTGTGCTGGGAAAGTTGTGTTGGCAAAGTTAATGGCTATGGTGACAAGATGGCCTTAGTTGTCTCCAACTTGTGGACATGGGAGCTGCAGCCATGGCAGAAGGTGAAGGAGAATGGAGTATGAGAATGTGGACTAGCCATTCTCTGCCTACAACTCCTATTGCATCAGAAGATAGGCAATAAATCTGGCGCTTTGCCTTGAAAAAGACCTGATCTTTGCTTGTGAAAATGCGCATTAGGCAGGTTGCAGACCATGAATTACTGTGAAGGGGTAAAGTTTTCTGATTCTTGCTATTTCTTGTGGATAGAATCATGTATTAGCAAATCATATTGAAAGAAATGCAGGCTTTCAAAACAAGCATTATAGCAAAACTGGCTGGAGTTTAAAACCTTTCTAAAAAGTTTTGATCAATAGTGTATTTCTTTTTTGGGGATAGCTTTAAAAATAAAATCATCAATGAATCAATAAGCATTTATTAAGCACTTCCTATGTGCCAGGCGCCATATTAACCTCTGGGGTACAAAATGAAACAATCCTTGCTCGTAAGGAGTTATATTATCTGTAATATATTTTATATATTCCTGCTCACTGCAAATCAACATTGTACCTTTTGAGCAATTGTTTCTGTTCTGGCCAGACACTCTGAGGTCTTCTACTCCCACGCTAATTCTTTTATGAAGGCAAACTAGGCCATCTTTTGCCTCATTTCTTACCTAGCCTTTAATTATTGAATAGATATTGCCTCAGAGAAACAGACTTGAGAAAGACCTTAGCTTAAAATGGTCAAGGTCTCCCACTGTAAGTCATCTTGAATATGTCTTGCCTCTGGGTTCTGATGACTCTGGAGGAGAGTGAGGCTGGTGACTTTGCATAGCTCTGCCTCACTTAAATCCAATTCAATTGCAAGTCAAGACATCCTCCTCCTGATGCCTTTGGTCCTCTTCGAGAATGAAGGATGAACAGCAACAATATTGAACCTTTTAAACTCAAAGACATATTTACCAAAACAGTTAATTTCTTGCCTTTGGGATCATTTTCTATTGTTTGGATACCAGTTTTGCTTCATTCTATTAGGGGAGACCATTAATACATATTAAGTAAAACAAGTAAGTTTATAATCATGTCTTCTAAAATCAGAAAATGTAAGATGTGATAGGTTACCTAGTTGAACCATCCCCGGGGTCATGAATTCTGTCTGCAGCATCCCTGTCAAATTTGTCTTTCTACATCCTACTTAAGCATCTTAAGTGATGGCAAACTCATTTAGCAACCCATTGCTTTGTTGGACATCTCTAGACATTTCTTCCTTTCGTTGAGTTGAAGTTGGCTTCCTTCTAACTTCTACCCATCAGTCCTGTTACTACCCTCTAGTGCTAAGTCCAGTCTTGTTCACAGAAACAAGGGATTATCTTTCTTTCTTCTTGATGAGAGATTGCCTGCTTCAAGGTAGGGAAAAAAAACAAAAGCAAAAAACCAAAACCAAAACCACTGCTGGATATTTTTTCTATCTTTTTTTGTATGTAGTTTAAAGATAAAAGGAAAATTCTATAGCAACTATTGTATTTTATTTCAGTTTATAATTTGTACAGATTATGGAAAATCAGAGATATAACAGAAATAGACCTTGCAGTATAATTACCACCCTTGGTTTTGTATGTGATATCCATATTCCTGAGACATTTGATATATATTATCTATATTCCTATTAAGTGCAAGTCAGTATTGTACTTTATTAACTAGAAAACATTTTTACCAAAGGTAATTGATTTTTAGCAACATTTTCTATTCATTGTTTTATTTCATTTGTACTGCATTTAATACACTGATAGTACAATCATGTATCTCGGAGGGTAAGGGAGAGAAAGGGAAAGGGAGATGAACAGAAAGTATCATTTGATCATTGTTTGAAAGCTTCATTAGGACAGGAGAGGAATAGGTTACCCTACTTGATTGTATTATAAATAAATCTACCTGCTGCCCTCATAAAAGGTAAGTATGTATAGGGGCTCAGCATCTGAACTTATTAATCCTTCATTGAATTAGTTTTCTTCATGCCAACATTCAGAAACACTGGCATGATGGAATAAAATGGGGATAAACTCTCACAAACACAAGAACAGATAAAAGGAAGCATCAAAGAGGTGGGGCCTCTATGGTGTTGGACTTTGAACTTTGAATATATTGTCAAATCCTCCCCTCCCCCAATGTATTGATTTCTTTTGCTGTTTTTAAAATCTTTTTCTTAAAAAATCCTCATTACACATGATAGCTCTCTGGTAGGAGCAAATAGAAGGATACAGGAGGAAAATTAGGCTATGTAAAAATAGAAATAGGAATAAAATATATTTAAATAGGTAACAAGAAGGAGAAATAAGATAAATGGTATTATTGTCAGTCTAGCGCAATGAAAACAAAATCAGTAGTAGGCAGTGCCTGTGGTTTCCAGTATGTCAAGCTTTAACCACTGCTTTAAATGAAATATATATTTCTTTTATTTTCTATTTGCTTGCTGGCTAACCTAAAGATAAATGACCAAGTTGCAGATGCAGCGAAAAGGAAATAAAGTTGGTAACGGGCAGTGGACGATGTACCTCGGCTGCTTAGTGATCTAGCCTTGAGGGAAATACAACTTTTATGGAAAAGCAACATTCACAGAAATAAAAACCCAAGCCAAAATAATCCCCTCTCTTCACCCTCCATTTCCCCCAATCCCAAGTAATTCATTCATTCAAAGTCGTGCAGAGCAACATTAGCCTTATCCTTCTGTCCAGTGACAGACAGATCAGGTTTGGGTAGTGGCAAGACCAGAATAGCATCTGATCATTGGGTTCCCCAGGTCCGTGTAGGTAGAGAATGGATTGGACAAGAAGCCAGGTGGGCCGGTGGATAGAGAACTGAACTCGCAATCCTGCCTCAGACCTAATTCTAGCTGTGTGAGCCTAGGCAAGCTACTTAGTTGTTTTGAAACTCAAGTTTTTTCATCTGTAAAATGGAGATTATAATAGCACCACATTCGCAGGGCTGTTGTAAGGATCAATTAAGATAATGTATAAAGTGCATTGTAAATCGTAAAGTGTTATATAAATGTTAGCTATTATTGTTATCAAGTAGTTAAATAAATCGGTAATTTTGGACAATTAAAGCACAAACAAAGATCATCGCAGTTTGGTGGCTAAACTACTAGTGGAGTAACTAGGCAGCAGAATGAAAACTGTTTCCGAGCAAGGACAGCCATTAAAAATGATTGAAATCTTTTATATCCACCTAAAGTCTTTACTATATCCCTCATCCTACCCCTCCTGGAGAGTAACTTCATATAAGAAAGAATTTTTTAAAAGAAAAAATGAAAAAGGAAGAAGAGGAAAAAAAATCAGCAGAACCAATCAATACATCAAAAATACTCTGTATATAATATTCCATATATAATATATAGCACATATATTATATATGGAATATTATAGAGTATATACATACAGAGTATATATATATAATATAATATAATGTAACATAATGTAACATAATGTAATGTAATGTAATATGATATAACATGATATGATATGATATGATATGATATGATATGATATGATATGATGTAATATAATATAATAATATCCCACACTCATAGACCTGCCTACCTCTTGCCCCCACCCCCACCCCCTGGCCAATGGCAAAGGATTAGAAGAAGATGTCTTCTCATATCTCCTCTTTATAGAGGATAAACCATTTTATCTTGTTTTCCACATTGTATCTTGAATTCTGTTGCCAGATCTTTGCAATGGAAACAAAATACTTTGCATGCATTATCTTATTTGGTCTCTCACAACAATACCGTTAACTAGGAGGAAGAGAAAGGAATACGCATTTATAAAGCAGCTGTTATGTGCCAAGCACTGTGCTAAGTACTTTACAGATATTATCTTATATGATTCTCAGAGCAACCCTGTGAGGTAATTACTCATATTATCCCCATTTAATAGATGAGGTAACTGGGAGTCACGTTAAATGAATTGCCCAGAGTCATACAGCTAGGAAGTTATTTGAAGCAGGATTTGAACCCAAGTCTTTAAGACTCCAAGTTCAGCATCCTACTCCTACTTCAGCATTCAAGAGATGCTGTCTCTACTGTTGTGAAATCTGAAATAATAGAGGCAAACTATGCTCTGCTTTTATTGAGTAGAAACAATGTGATAAAAGTTTCTGCTGGGTGAGCACTTGTCCCACTGTGGAGATATTTCTACGCTCAATTAGTGAGTGTCATCAAAATGCCTGTTTCTGTTATTGAACTATTTAGTAGTCGACTGTATTGCAGATGGGCAAACCAAGTTGAGTAGTAAAGACAGCCAGAAAAAAGGGAGATCGGGGATGGTTGCATTGTTGGGGATGGGCTTGGCTTTTGTGAAGGATAGAGAAGTTGAACTTTATGTGCTGTGCTTCCTGCTTTCTTATCCAGTCAATTCCTTATCCAAATATACCTGTGGACCCAGTGATCATGTGCTCTTCTGGTCTGGTAACTGCCCCAGTCTGCTCTCTTCCATGGCCTTTGGGAGAAACATGAGGCTAAAAGTGTTTTGAAGGGAGAGAGAGAGAGAGAGAGAGAGAGAGAGAGAGAGAGAGAGAGAGAGAGAGAGAGAGAGAGGGAGAGAGAGTCTGAGATGGGTTTGGTTTTGGTTTTACATAGGTTGAGGGAAGAGAGAAATTGAATTTCATATGAGAGGAACAACACAGACAAAACCAAGACTGAGAAGTGAGAAAACTGACCTAGTTGTAGCAAATGGTGTGGTTTAGAAAGTTGAAGGGCAAGAGAGGAGAGTGAAATGGAGTACCATGATAGAGGAATTTGGTAAATGTTGGTACATGTTGGCACAGTGGAAAGGACACTAACTCTCGAATCAGAGGACCTGGGTTATATCCTATATGGCGCTCTATTACCTCTGTGACATAAACAGTTAACTAAACTTCTCTGGACCTCAGCTTATTCACTCTTACAATGTGTGTGTGTGAGACTGTAAAGTTTTTTCACCTTGATAATGACAGGTAAGATGAAAAGGGAAGCCTAACCAGGGATGAAGATGATAGGATTTGGACACATTAAATTTAAGGCGATGATGAGGAATCTAATAGTTGGAAAGAGTGGAGTTTAAGTGAGAGAAGTTGGGGTTGGGTTGATAGCTGAAGCTTTTAGAGAATGAATGATTTCTTTAAGGAAGAAAAGCAATGTAATTAGCAGAAGGCTAATAATTAAGCATTGGTGAATGTCCACAGTCAGGGGGTGATTAGGAATAAAAGGAGCCAAGGTGGTAGAAAATTTGGATAAAATCATATCGTGGAAGTCAAGGGGAAGAATGAGTTTCAAGACAGAGAGGGAGTGGTCAACAGTGTCAAATAGTACACAATTGCAAAGGAAACTTAAACCTGGGAAAATACAAGTGGATTTGGCTGGAAGGAGCTCATTGTTGACCCTGGAGTTTCAGGAGAATGCTGAGAATTGATATCCAGTGACTGAAGAAGGAATGGGTATGGAGGAAAAGAAGGCAGTAGTTTAAACCACTTGTTTGATAAGTTTGGTGGTTAAAGGAGAGATGAAGAAATAAGCAGAGGTAAGGGAAGAATCAAGCAGTTTTTCCTTTAAGGGGATACCTGTGTATATTCGAAGCCCGAAAGAGGGAGTCATTTAAAAGGGAGAGAGTAGAGGTGGTGGAGAGGAAAAGTGTAAGTGTCAGAACAAAATCCCTAAGGAGTTGGTTAGTCAGTGAGCATTTATTAAACATTGTGTAGCACTGGAGATACAAAGAAAGGTAAAAACATCATCCTTGCACTCAGCCATTCTAATGGAGGTCAGAAAGTATTAGGATACAGAATTGAGATAAATAAATTAGCTTTAGAAACACCTACTTGCCATAAAGTGCCATAAAACACTAGTTATTATAAGCTGTTGTAATTGAGGATAAAGATAAATAAGAGAATTTCTTTAACCTCAGAGAAATAGGAATCAAAGATATCCACTGCTAAGGAAGAGAACATTTCCTGAAGGGAAGGAAGAGGTAGGATTTCAAAATTTTTAAATGGAAAGGATTTTGGGAAGGAAGGATGAGGGTGAGAAGACTGGCTATAAATCAGGTTATATGATTTTGAGATAGCTTAGAGGCATAGATAATCCGATTAAGGGTAAAGTGAGTAAATATGCTATCATGAAGTAGATGGGAGAGAGATGTAGAGAATATAGCAATAGTAGAATGACTCTAGGAAAAGTATGTTTTGTTGAAATGGGAAGATAATTTTGATCTTGATCCACAGTGAAGTAGTATATCAATTATTTTGGGACCGAAAAATGTGTTTTGGTGGAATGTACAGAGGACATGGTGTCAATGAACTTGGGTTAAATCCTGGTTTTTCAAGTTATGTGACTTTGGTAGGTCACTTAATTTCTCTGGACCTCACTGTCTTCTTTTATAAAGTGGGAAATTTAGATGAGGTGATTTCCAAGGTTCCTTGCAATGCCAAATTCTATGATCCTACGGATAGAACTTTATAAATATAACCTATTTTTTGACACTGGAAGTTGGAAATTGCAGGCTTAATTCAGAATGAACTAAACTGTGCCTTCATGGTTTAGATAACTGCCTGGACATTTCATCTGCACTTGTCTTCAAGTTTGTGTGGAAAAACCATAAACTTTAAGAATGAAACTAAACACCTAAGCATAAGTCCTATAGAGGGACTTCAGAAGCATAGATAACAGCCATCTATTTTGCAGTTACATTAAAAAGTCCATTTTATGCAAAACAATTACCTGTTATAGAAATTCATACCAGAAAAGTATATTGTTTAATCATTTTTCGGTCATGTCCCATTCTTCATGACCCCATTTGGGGTTTCTTAGCAAAGATACTAGAGTGGTTTGCCATTTCATTCTCCAGCTCACTTGGCAGATGAGGAAACTGAGGCAAATAGGGTTAAGTGACTTGGCAGGATATATTATATGTAATATATAGATGTGTATGTACATACATATGTATATATATTATAAAAGTATACTATATTTAATATAAAAGATACATCTGGTTTGTAAAAGTTTCGTGAGACATAGATTTAACCTTTCCTCTCCTACCCTCAAATAATTCTCGATAAATTACCTTCTTAATAGTAGAGATGGGCAATTGCCAGACTGTTATATAAAGTGCTAAAAGGTGTGTGTGTGTGTGTGTGTGTGTGTGTGTGTATTGTGAAGTCACGGATCTTAGGCTGGACCAGCTAACCTAGGAGATACTAGAGATATCACCAGAGGCTCACGGTGCCCCTGGAGGCCTGAGGGAAGCTCATGTCTGGGAATTGAGAAAGGAAAAGGATCATTTTGATAATTGATTTTATTATGTTTGTCCCATTCCTGCTTGATAATACAAAGCACTTTACACATTTATCCTTTAATCTATACAATTCTGTGAAGAAGGAGGTTATCACGATCATCCCCATTCTGCAGATTAGGAAGCTGTGGCTGAGACAGAGTGAATAAATTTCGAGGCTATCCAGAGCTAGTAAATATCTCAGGAAAGAATCAAACAAACTCAGGTCTTCTTAATTCCAACTCCAGTGCTCTGTCCACTGAGGCACCTAGCAGCTGATAGGTTGTATAGATACGGGAGTCATCTGCATAGAGATAATAAATCCATGAGAGTTAATGAGGTGTAGAGAGAAGAGAGGACTACGAGAGTGCCCATAGTTAGGGATACGATATGGATGGTGATTCAGCAAAAAGAGACTAAGAAGGAGTAATCAGATACAGGGGAAGAGAACCCAGAGTGAGCAGTATCACAAAAAACCACAGGAGGAGATTAAATTTAGAATCCTTTGCTTTAATTTGATCTCAGCCAAAAATTGGATTCATGACATATAATCCTGAGGTGACAGTTACCGATAGATAATAAGGTTAACGCATCTATGCAAAAATGGTTGAATTTTAAAAGTCGAATAAAACTTTCAATTCAACAAATATTTATAATTGCTTGTTATATAGAAGACACTGTGTGTGCCAGATGCGTGCCAAGTTTAGGGAACTACTGTAATTCAGACTAGTTAGGGCCTAGAGTACATGAAAAATAGGAACTAGGGCTGGAAAGGCAAAGCAGAGCCAAACTGCAGAGGTCCTTGAATGCTAGGCTTAGGGGTCTGTATTATATCTTGTATGTAATGGAGAAGTGCAGAAAACTTTTGAGCCAGGGACCAAGCAGCATGCTCAGATCTACACCACAGGAATATTATCTACTTTCAATTCCAATGGACACTTAGAAATAACTACATTGGGAACAGATTTTAATGGAAGGCATTCTATAGGATAAAAACAAAAGAACATTTGTGGAGTGAGGGGGAACTGAACTTGCTTTTCTAGGTCAGGATTTTTTTCTTCATCATACAGCCTTCGACAGTCTGGTGAAACCTATGGACTCCTCAGAATAGTGCTTTTAAATGCATGAAATATAATGCATAGGATTACAAAGAAAACTATGTTTAAATATAGTTCTGTATATGCATTTCTGCATATACTCATAGGCGTATAACTGTATTTATGCACTGTATATGTGTATCTATAAATCTGTATGTGTACATATAAACATATATTTACTATATTTATATGTATACCACACTCACATATGTATATGTGTGCATATGTACACACATATACATAAATGTGTATGTGTGTTTATACATACACACATACATGCACACATATAAGTTCACAGACCCCAGGTTCAGAACCCTACTCTAGGTTCAGTGGGTGCAACACTTTCAGCATTGTAAAGTCATAGAATGGTAAAGAAGATCATCCATGCCTGTAGTCTGAATCTTGGTTAATCCCTATTTAACTACCGCTGGCTAGAATCTGAATGAATTAGTGATGGTAGCCTGAATATTTTTCCTGGTTATCGATTCCATGGATTTCCTAAAGTGTTAGTTGTAATACCCTGAGCCTAGATCTCTCCTTTATTTTTAGTGGGAACGGGGCATTAATTCTATTCCCCTGAAGGTTTTTGTAGCTTCATAATTTTATGGTCCCACATCTATTCCCCTGTCTCTTTATTTTCATTATTAGCCTGGTCTAAGGTTCTCTTCTAGCTTGAGAAGGGGAGGGCGATGCCCATTTTGTGGTGAAGCGTGGCCCAAAGCAGAGCCAAACTATTGCTGTTTCTGCAGTTGCTTCCTTCTTCACATAAGGATCTGCACAGATCATCTTTAGTATCTTGTGAAGATCATATTACCACGAATCAAACCGGATGATGTTCTTGTACTGGGACTGCATGAAATAAGGAGGAAGAAATGTAAAGCTTTTTTATTCTTAGTTCCCCTTCAAAGACTGTGATTCCTTTTTTTTTTTTTTAAAAAGTGTTTATGTCATTACCTTGGTGATATTTATAGATTATGATCAAGTTCACCCTTCGCCCCCCCCCACCCCCTCCAGCTTTTCCCCTCCTTGGGCTGTATAAATTTAGTTTCCTAGTGTGCTTCTCATATATCTTTTCCTCTGAGCCAAACCTGATATTCATTCTATTCCCCCTTGCCTCTTCTATGATTTAGCTGCATCATTTCCAAACTGTAGGAGTCAGATGTGTCCCTGCTCAAATACCTAGGCTGCAGCCCTAGAATTCACTATCATCTCCCTGCCTTTATATTCAGTTCCTAATTTGTGCCTCTGAAAATAGCCCTGGGATTTTGTCTTTTAATTTTGTTCCCAGGGCAAGCTCATCAGAGTTGTATGGTGCGTATGTTTATTACTCTCTTGTTGCATCTAGGTAGATGTGGCTTACTCCCCATATGATAAGCATGATACTAAACATCTCTTTAGGCTGCGTCTTGAGATCTGTGGAAACATCTCATCAAAACCAGACAGATCCTGACTCAGCTCTGGGAAGAAAACAACTTGTCGAAGTCTCAGATCTGGAGGAAGTTTCCTCTAATTGGAACTGAAAATGTTTCAAATGACTTTTGGAAGAGGCGATGCTGTGCCTGTTGATATTTTCACATGGGGTTGGAAAGGACCTTTTTTTCTCTCCTCTTTGACTGTTCTTATTTATTAGATTGATGCCATGCTTTTCCTTGGGAGATTTTTATTGCCAATTTAGGGCTTTCCCCTGCCTTCCTTCTTCAGGTAAAATTCCCTTTAACTTGTGAACTGAGGATGGACCAGTATTCCTGCGTTAGTTTGCAGTGGGCATGCCAAAGATCAGGGTTGAATGCAGGTAGTTCCCTGCCCCTTCCAAAGGAAATGATTTCTTATCTGAAATTCCAATCTAGTAATTTTCGAATAATGTCAGAGGAGTTGAAATAAGATACTCCCAGAACCTAAGCTGGCCTTAAAATTTGCCATGCCAAAGATCAGGGTAGAATGCAGGTAGTTCCCTGCCCCTTCCAAAGGAAATGATTTCTTATCTGAAACTCCAATCTAGTAATTTTCGAATAATGTCAGAGGAGTTGAAATAAGATACTCCCGGAACCTAATCTGGCCTTAAAATTTGGATTAAGTAGACAAAAAGAAGAACAATTTAACCCCATTATGAGATATAAGGGAAAGAACCTTGGTTCTCCACCAGCAATGCATTAGGGTACCTATTTTTCCACATCCCTTTCATCATTTATCATTTTCCTTTTCCTCACATTAGCCAATTCTGATAGGTGTGAGGTAGTTGTTTTAATGTACATTTATCTAATCAATAATGATTTAGAACATTTGTGTGTAACTATTGATAGCTTTGATTTCTTTTGAAAACTGCTTATTCATATCCTTTGGCCATTTTTCAGTTGGAAAATGACTCTTATTTTTATAAATTTGGCGCAGTTCCCCATATCTTTGAGAAATGACACCTTTATAAAAGAAACTTGTTGCAGATATTTTTGTCCATTTTCTTGCTTTCTCTCTAATTTGGGATAATTTTAATTACATGAAAGTAAAAAGGTTTGGCACAAACAAAACCAGTGTAGCCAAAATTAGAGGGGTTAACGATCTCACTTTAATCAAATATGCATATATCATTTACTTAGTTCAAGGGGGAAAGCCAGCACTCTGAACTTTAGAGAGAATACAAACAGAAATTACAAACACATGTTATATAAACAGAGCAAATAACACAAACCAGTCTATGCATAGCAATATGTAGTTACCAGAGAAGCATCAACATCTGGGTTTTCAAGTCAGGGCTCTCGACAACGGGCTACCCAGAGTCTCATGTAGTTAAATCACAGGACAATCTTCCAGTGAGTGAGAGCCCTAAACAAAATGCTAACCTCTGAGTTTATATACCATTCTTAGGGCCTGAAGGCTTCACACCTAATCAGCAAAAGGGTGTGGGCCTTGGTCTTAGCACCTAGCAAGACTTAATCAAAGGCACTTGATTACTTTAGCATTCTAAAGGAGAAAACAGTAAAAAAAAAAGTCCCATCTTAATTAATATTACACATTGCCTCCTCCTTTCTCCCAGATTGACCAAATGGTGGCCCTTCTCCTTGTCAAGGCCAACTGATCTACATGTGCATTTGATTCCATTTCTTCTCATCTTCTCCAGCAGGTTGCATTCTCAATCATTCTTTCCTCAATTCTTCAACTTTTCCCTAGCTATTGATTCCTTCTCTACTGCCTTCCAGGTGTCCTTCATTCTTTACAAAAGAAAACAAAACAAAAACCTTCATTCAACTCTACCTTGCGCTCTTGTCGCATATCTACACTCTGTTTCTCAGCCGAACTCCTAGATAAAGTTGTCATGACTCATTAAATCTACTTCCTTCTCATATACTTCTCGGTCTTCTGCATTCTGGTTTCTGCCCTCATCATTCACCTAAAACTGTTCTCTCCAAAGTCATTAACAATTTCTTATTGGACAAATCTGGCAATCTTTTATTAGTCCACATCCTTGCTAGATCTTACAGTTTATACCTATTTAACATCATCTCATCTGACACCTTCTCTCCACTCACAAGCTACTGCTTCAATTCAGGCCCTCATCACCTCTCTCCAGCCTCATAATTGGTCTTCTTGTTTTGAGTCTTTCACTGTTCTATTTCATCCTATACACTACTGCCAAAGTAATTTTCCTTAAGCACAGATCTGACAGTATCACTCCCCTATCCAGTAAATTCTAGTGGTTCCCTATTGCCTCTGGGATAAAATGTCTCTCTTTAGCTTTTATAGCCTTTCATAACCTGAACCCAACCTATTTCTCCAGCCTCTCCTGCTTCCTCTCCTGCATTCCACCAATCCTGCCAAACAGGTCTTTCTATTTCTAAAATATGACTTTCTGTTTCCAACTCCATGCCTGGAATGTACTTCTTCCTTACTTCTGCCTTATAGAGTCCCTTTTCTTTTAAGACACAATTCAAGTGCCTTCTGCCTGAAATGTTTCCTTGTCCCCTCAACTGCTCCTTCTCTCTCCCAAACTATCTTGTATTTAACTACTTCATATATGCATATATGTGCGTATAAATGTATTTATTCACTATTTATTTATGCTATGTATATTTATAATGTACTTCTTGTTTTCCTCACTGGAATATAGACTCTTTATAGGGATTGTTTCATTCTTAGTAATTATATCCCTTGTGCCTAGTACAGGACCCAGCATATAATAATTACTATATAAATGCTTGTTAATTTGCCAGATTTTTCTCCATGCTAAGCAGTCCCAGTTCCTTTACTCAGTCCTCAGACAGCATGATGTTGTCTATCACCATTATTTTTATTCTCTGGTGGATGCCCTCTAGTTTATCAGTGTCTTTCCTTAAATCAAAATAAATTTCCTTTAAAAAACTAAAGTTTAAATTGAACTGAATACTACTCTTAAGGTTTTGCCAGATCAGGGAACAGTATAGTGAGACAACCTGGAGCTTGTGTCCTTCATAATTCAGTTTAAGATTACACGGGTTTTTTGTCTGCTACATCATACTAGTGATTTATATCCAACTTGAAGTCCACTAAACACCCCTCACATCTTTTTAAGATGAAATAATGTCTATCCATGTATTCCTGCATTTTGCACTTATGGTGTTGATTTTTTTTAACCTAAGTATAAGACTAGTGCTGACTTGATCTTAGACTACATTAAGAGTAAAAGAATGAAAAAAAAATACTTAAGTGCCTACTTTGTGACATGTACTAAGTACTGAAGATACAAAAAAAGCAAAGCCTTCAGGGAGCTTATATTCTAATAAAGGCGATAACATATATAAGAGAGTGGTGGTCAAGAAGATAGTTTTTTTTTCTTTTTTGGTTATTTTAAAAATTTTATTATTTTTTAAACATTCTTTTATTTTTAAATTTTGAGTTCCAAATTTTCCTCCTCCCACCCTCCCATCACTTACCACTCACTGAGAAAGCTGGCAAATTGATATCGATTATAGATATGAAATCATATAAAACATTTCCATATTAATCATATCATAAAAACTTTAGAAAAATAAAAAAATGAGAAAATTATATTTCAATTTGCACTCAGAGTTCAGCAGTTCTGTCTCTGGAGGTGAACAGCAATTTTTAGATCATGAGTCCTTTGGAGTTGTCTTAGATCGATCACAGCAGCCAAGTCTTTTACAGTTGACCATCATTACAACATTGTTGTTACTGTTCACAATGATCTGGTTCTTCTCACTTCATTTTGCATAAGTTCACAAAGCTTTTGCCATGTTTTTCTGAAATTACCCCTTCATTATTTCTTATAGCATGATACTACTCCTTTACAGTCATATGGCACAATTTGAGAAGTAGCCCCTTGATTTCCAATTCTTTGCCACCACAAAAGAGCTGTTATAAATATTTTTGAACATATGGGTCCTTTCCTTCTTTCTTTCATCTCTTTAGGGTATAGGCCCAGTAGTGGTATTGCTGGGATCAAAGGGCATACATCGTTTTATAGCAATTTGGGCATAGTTGTGAGAACAGCTAGGTGGCACAGTGATTAGATCACTGGGTTTGGAATCAGGAAGACTCATCTTCATGAATTCAAATCTGGCTCCAGATGCTTACTAGCTGTGTTACCCTGGGAAAATCACTTCACCCTGTTTGCTTCAATTTCCTAATCTGTAAAATGAGCTGGAGAGGGAAGTAACAAATCACTCCAGTATTTCTGCTGTGAAAACCCCCAAAGAGGTCACAGAGTCAAACATAACTGAAACAACTGAACCACAGCAGGGCATAGTTCCAAACTATTCTGCAGAATGGTGGGAATAGTTCACAACTTCACCAACAATGTATTAGTCTACCTATTTTCTCTCATCCTCTCCACTATTTATCCTTTCTGACAGATGTGAGGTGATATCTCAGCATTGTTTTATTTTACAGTTCTCTAATCAATAATGATTTAGAGCATTTTTTCATGTGACTATAGAGAGCTTTGATTTCTTCTTCTGAAAATTGCCTGTTCATCTCTTTTAACCATTTAGCAATTGAGGAATGACTTGTATTTTTTATAAATTTAATTTATATACTTGACATATTAAGGCTTTATCAGAGAAATTTGCCCTTAAATTTTTTAATACTACTTCATTGTTTATGGTACATTTTAGCAAAATGTCGTTTCCTTCATTATCTCTTTTAGTTAGGTCTATTTTTGCTTTGTCTCAGATCATGATTGTTTGTTGTTGTTCAGTCATGTCTGACTCTCCATGACCCCATTTGGGGTTTTCTTGGCAAAGATACTGGAGTGGTTTGCTATTTCATTCTCATTTTGTAGATAAGGAACTGAGGCAAATAGGGTTAAGTGACATGCCCAGAGTCACATAGCTAGTAAGTATCTGAGTACAGATTTGAACTCAGCTCCTCCTGACTCCAAGCCCAGTACTCTATGCACTGTGCCACCTAGCTGCCCCTTCATGATTGCTACCCCTGCCTTTTTGCTTCAGATGAAGCACAGTAGATTCTTATAAAGCCCTTTATTTTTAACTCTGTGTATGTCTTTCTGTTTCAAATGTGTCTCTTATAAACAACATATTGGATTCTGGTTTCTAATTCCTTCTGCTCTCTGCTTCTGTTTTATGGATGAGTTCATCCCATTCACATTCAGTTCTGATTATTAATTATATATTTCCCTCAATCCTATTTTCTTGTTTATCTTTCTTTCTCTCTTTTTATCCTGTCCCTCCTCAAATCTCTATTTTACTTCTGACCACTACATCCCTTATTCCATCCTCTCTTTCATTATCCCCCATTCCCTTTCTCTTATCCCCTCCCTCTTCTATCTCCCTATTGGTAAGTTACATTTCTAAACACAACTGAAAGTGTGTGTGTGTGTGTGTGTGTGTGTGTGTGAATAATATGTGTGCATGTGTGTATGTAACCCATGCTTACCAAAAAGACTATTACAGGGAGAACTCATGCAGGCATACGTTCACATGTTGGTCAGAAGAAGCAATACAAGGATACTCTCAAAGTCTTGCTTAAGAACTTTGGAGTGATTGCGTGACTTGGGAGACACTGCCACGGGACCACTCAGCATGGCATGCCCATATCAGAGAAGGTGCTGTGCTCTATGAGCAAAGCAGAGTTGGAATAGTTAAAAAAACACGAGATGCACAAATTTAGAGAATCTGCCCCAGATGTTTACATGGACAATTTTTGCCTTACCTATGGTAGAATATTCCCAGCTTTTATTAGTCTGATCAGCCACAGTGGGACAAACTGTAACTTGACTCTAGTGTAGTGAAATCATTTTGTTCCTTTTTGAGAACAAAGGACAATAACCAACAATTACATATTTGTGTATACATGAATGTATACCTAACTATGTGTATATTTATCTATATTCTTCCAGTTCCTATCCTTATCCAAAATCTAAAAATGGGACAGGTAAAGGCACAGGCAGGGTGACAGGGCAGTTGGAGAGAAGATAACTAGGTTGTAAAGTTTAAGAAGAATGGAGAGTATGCAGAGAAGGACAATCAGGAGGAGGAAGGACACTAATTCCATGTATGTGAGGCAAGTAAGAAGAGACTGGGAATGTTTAGCTTAGAGAAGAGAAGACGTGGCAGGGATATGGAGTTGTTTGGATGGTGGTATCACATTTATTTATTTTTTGAATGACTTTTATTTATTTTTTAAAATTTTCCCCAGTTATATGTAAATACAGTTTCTAACATTTGTTTTTAAAAACTTTGAGTTCCAAATTCTTTCCCTTCTTCCCCTTCCCCCCATTGAGAAAGGCAAGCAGTTTGATATAGGTTATAAGTGAATAGTAATGCAAACCATTTTCCATATTAGCCATGTTATAAAAGAAAACAAAGACCAAAAAAACCTCTCAAGAAAAATGAAAGTAAAAATGCATATTTTAATCTGTATTCAGACACCATCAGTTCTTTCTCTGGGAAGGGATAGCATTTTTCATCATAAGTCCTTCAGAATTGTCTTGGATCATTGTATTGCTGAGAATGGCTAAGTCATTCACAGCTGATCATCTTAAAATATTGCTGTTACTTTATACACAGTACATTCCATTTTGCATTAGCTCATGTAAGTCTTTCTAGGTTTTTTTGAGAGTGTACTGCTCATCGTTTCTTATAGCACAATAATATTCCATCATAATCACATACCACAGTTTGTTCAGCCATTCTCCAATTGATGGGCACACCCTCAATTTCCAATTCTTTGCCAACACAAAAGAAATGTTATAAATATTTTTGTACATATAGACCCTTTTCCTTTTTGGTTTTTTATCTCCTTTGGGTTACAGACCTAGTGGTAGAATGGCTATGTCAAAGGGTATGCATGGTTTTATAGCCCTTTGGGCATAGTTCCAAATTGCTTTACAGAATGGTTGAATCAGTTCACAATTCCCAGCAGTGGTGCATTAATGTCTCATTTTTCCCATATCCCCTCCATCATTTGTCATTTTTCTTTTCAGTCCTATTAGCCAATCTAATTGGTTTGAAGTAGTACCCTAGAATTGTTTTAATTTGCATTTCTCCAATCAATAGTGAGTTAGAGCATTTTTTCATATGGCTTTAATTACTTCATCTGAAAACCATTCATATCTTTTGATCATTTGTAATTTGGGAAATGGCTCTTATTTTTATAAATTTAACTCAATTCTCTATATGTCTGAGAAACGAGGCCTTTATCAGAAAAACCTGCTTTAGTTTTTTTCACTTACTATTGCTGAATGTATTTCAGCAACCCCATGCACAGTTATTCTACTCTTTCTCTCCTTTTACCTTGTCCCCACTCAAAAGTATTTTGTTTCCCGTCTGTTACCTCTCACCTTTGCTTATCGTCTTCTCCTACTACTTTCTGGTAGGGTAAAAGATATTTCTATATCCAATTTAGTGTGTATATTATTCCCTCTTTGAGCTAATTCTGATGAAAGTAAGATTCACTCACATCCCCTCATGTTCCCCCTCTTCCCCTCCAGTATAAAGTTTTTTCTTGTGTCTTTTATGCAAGATAATTTATCCCATTCTACCTTTCTCTTCCCCTTTTCCCCCAATACATTCCTCTATCACCCCTTATTTTATTTTTTTAGATGTCATCCCTTCATATTCAACTCACACCTGTGCCCTCTCTCTATATATACTGCTTCTAACTACCCTAATAATGAGAAAGGTCTTATGAGTTACAAATCTCATCTTCCCTTGTAAGAATGTAAACAGTTTATTAAATCTCCTATGATTTCCCTTTTCTTTTTACCTTTTTATGCTTCTCGTGAGTCTTTGAAAGTCAGATTTTCTATTCGGGTCTGGTCTTTTTGTCAAGAATGCTTGAAAGTCCTCTATCTCATTGAATGCCCATTTTTTTCCCCTGAAGGAATACACTCAGTTTTGCTGGGTAGGTGATTCTTGGTTGTAATCCTAGCTCCTTTGCCCTCCAGAATATCATATTCCAAGCCCTCTAATCCTTTAATGTAGAAGCTGTTAAACCTTGTGTTATCGTGACTCATTCCACGATACTTGAATTGTTTCTTTCTGACTGCTTGCAATATTTTCTCTTTGACCTGTGAGGTCTGGAATTCGGCTATAGTGTTCCTGGGAGTTTTCATTTAGGGATCTCATTCAGGTGGTGACTGGTAGATACTTTCAATTTCTATTTTACAATCTGCTTCTCAAATATCAGGGCAATTTTCCTTGATTATTTCTTCAAAGATAATGTCTAGGCCTCTTTTTTTGATCATGGCTTTCAGGTAGTCCAATAATTTTAAATTATCTTTCCTGGATCTGTTTTCCAGGTCAGTTGTTTTTCCAGTGAGACATTTCACATTGTCTTCTGTTTTTTCATTCTTTTGGTTTTGTTTTGTTTCTTGATTTCTCATAAAGTCATTAGCTTCCATTTGATCAATTATGATTTTTAAGCAATTATTTTACTCAGTGAACTTTTGAACCTCCTTTTCCATTTGACCAGTTCTACTTTTTAAGGAGGCTTTTTCTTCAGTGAATTTTTGTGCCTTTTTTCCTATTTAGCTAATTCTGTTTTTCAAGGCACTCTTCTCTTCATTGGCTTTGTGTATCTATTTTACCATTTGGTCTAGTCTGCTTTTAAGATATTATTTTCTTCAGTATTTTTTGTGTGTTTTTCATGATTTTCTTGCATCTCTCTGATTTCTTTTCCCAATTTTTCCTCTGCTTCTCTTACCTGATTTTCAAATCCTTTTTGAGCTCTTTCATGGCCGAGACCAATTCATATTTTTCTTGGACGTTTTGGATGTAAGGAGCTTTGACTTTATTGTTTTCTTCTGGTTTTATGTTTTGATCTTCCTTGGCACCAAAGTAAGATTTTATAGTCTGATTTTTTTCCCACTGTTTGCTCATTTCCCAACCAATTACTTGACTTTTTAGCTTTTTGTTAATGTAGGACTCTACTTCCAGTGTGGAGGGTGTACTGTCCTAGGCTCCAGGAGTTTTGTGCAGCTGTTTTTAGAGATACTTCTAAGATCTGTAAGTTTTCCATTCTTCCAAGGTGGTATGGTCTAAGGAGAAGTGTTTACTACTCTCCTGGACTGTGCTTTGGTCTGTGAGTGACCACAAGCTGCCATGGCATTGTGAGGAGAGTCTCTGCTCCACTGTGACCACAAGCTCTGGTGTGCTACTGCTCCTTCTCATCCTGGTACTGCCGGCCAGGACTGTGACTTGGATCCAAGTATGGGCAAAGCAACAGAGTACTGCCTCGCTGCTGGCAAAAAGACCCCTGTAGTCTCTGAGAGCTCTGTAAGCAACTGCTGCTCCTGCTGAGTCAGTGGCTCCCAAGGCCTGCTTCTGGTTTTCTGGGGCTGGGGCTGGGGCTGTGCTGGCATGGCCTGTGCTGAAGTGTGCTCCACTCTCATCCAGGTGCTACAGACCTTTCTTGATGACCTTCTAAGTTGTCTGGCGACTATGGGCTGAGAGGTCTGTAAACAAGCAACTGTTGCCACTGATTCAGTTGCCCTGAGTCCTGCTCCTGGTTTACTGGGACCTGGTCTGCACTGGTGGGCCTGTGCTAGATTGTACTCTTCTCTCACCCTAGTGCAGTAGACCTTTCCTGCTGACCATCCAAGTTGTCTTGGTCTAGAACATTGTTTAATTCCATCTTTTTGTGAGTTCTGTTGCTCTAGAATTTGTTTAGAGTCATCATTTAAAGGTATTTGGAGGGGTTTGGGGGAAAGTTCAAGCAAATCCCTGCCTTTACTCTACCATCTTGGCACCACCTCCTGACATCACATTTTTTTCAAGTGTTTGAAGTGATATCTTGTGAAATAGAGACTATACTTGTTCTGTTTGGTTCCAGAGGACAGAACTAAGAGGAATGGATAGAAGTTCCCAAGAGGCAAAGTTAGGTTTGATGATAGGAAAATGCTTCTTAAAAATTAGAACTTTCTAAAAAGTGAAATGGGCTGCCTCAGGAGGTAGTGAGTTTCCCTCTTTTGGTGTTTTTTAAAGAAAAGACTACATAACCTTTTATCAGTTATCATTTTTGGGTATCATTTGGATTAGATGATTGTAAAAGTCACTTCCAAATGAAAGATTCCATGATTGTGTGATTTGAAATTCATTCCCACTGAATTTTCATCTATTTCAGTTAGGACCATCATTCTGCATATGAGAATTCTTTGGATCCCAACTCTCTTATCTAATATGTTAGCTAGTCTTTGTCATTTATGAATGTGACAGACATGCTTCAAGTAATTGACAACCATGTTAAGTAGCACATATTCCTGAGGCTCCATTGAGACATCTTTCTAAAGTGACATTGGACCTCTTTGAGTCTGGAAATTTGACCGAAATCTCCTAAATATACTACAACACAGCCTCTGTATCTTCTTGCTGACAACAAGGATAGCGTGAGAGATTTCATCAAATATTTTGCTGAAATCTAGGTTACTAAGACTATAGCTCTTCTCTGTCAAAAAAGGAAATAGTGTTCTTAATGATTCCATTCCCTTTGTGATTTCAGTTTCTTTTTTTAAGATGCCTACTAACCATTGCTTTATAAATATATTCTTTTATTATCATTTTTATTAATTAATTTATTTTTAGTTTTCAGCATTCACTTCCATAAGTTTTAAATTTTCTCCCCTTGTCTCCCCACTTCCTCCCCAAGACAGCATGCAATCTGATAATAAGCTCTGCATATAGATTCCTATTAAATATATTTTCACATTAGTCAAGTTGTATAGAAGAATTATGACGAATGGGAGAAATCAAGAGAAAGAAAAAAAAACTGATAATAGTCTGCTTCGCTCTGCATTCAGACTCTAGTTTTTTTCTCTGGATGTGGATGGCATTTTTCATATGAATATATTCAATTTTCACAAATTGAAGTTCAGTGGCGTAAAGTTTATAGATTCTGTTTTGAAGTTCACTGGCCTAAAGTTTACAGATTCCATTCTTTTTTCCCTTTCCTGTCATCTAAGAAATTTACAAGTATTCCATTCCCCAAGATATATGGTCCATTTTCAATCATCTTCAAAGTTCATTGATGGTAGGTCAATTATTCTGGCTGCGGGTCTTTCAGTAACCCAAGATTTACCTTATTTTAATCTAGTGAGTTGACCTCTTCACAGTTAACTGGGAGCTAATTTGCTATGTCTGCTGTGTACCTTTGGGTTTGTCGATGTCTGTTTCTTTGGGTCTTGAAGGCAGAGAGAGTTCATGGGATTTACAGGAGAAAACTTAGAGATCATCTGGTCCAAATCCCTTATTTGAAAAATGAGAAAGATAATAAGATACACCCTTGTTTATACTGAATAAGATAGCATCCAAAAAGTTCATTGAAGGAGCAAATATTTATTTAATTGAATTTATTTTTTTCAAGGATACAAAGTAATAAAAAATTTGCTGCTAAAGGGCATTGAAACTCACAGCTCAAAATCAGTATACAAGAGAACAGATTTCATATAGTGCAAAAGAAAGCTCTTTAACATATAGAAAACAGTAATAGCACCTGCAGGATTCAAAAGATGATCTACATCTTTTGAATTAAACTGGGAATGAATTTAGGACTAGAATCTTCCATTTTTGAGGAATAAGTCTAGTAATCCTTTTCTTAAAAACCCAATAACTATTACTGTTGCAAATTGACCCTGTCTTTTTTAAGAGTGGTGAAAACCACAGAAGGAAAGAAATAGGATAGACATTTTAGACCTTGATTTTATAGAGTAAGGAGATGGATGGCTCTTTCAACTAGGCTCTTCCCCTTTGAATCACAGCAATAGTTACTGGGAAGCAGTCAGAGGATTTCTCTATGTCCTTCCACCAAGGTGTTAGGGCTAACATGTCTATGTCTGTGGGATATGCCCGGAAGGTAAAGGTTTAGGCCCTGCTATTTCACCAAGTCGATTGGGAGACCCTTCGACTTTATTCCTACGGGCAATCACTGTTTAAGAAGAATCATGAAAATTCATGATTTTTCAAGATTGGCCAGGGAACATTGGCATAGACTAAAAGGATTTAAAGCTGCTTAATTTAGGAGGTATTTTAGCTCTCAAATATTCTTTTCTGTGTAGTTTTATACCCACTAACCCATTCTAGGTGTTCAGAATTCCCAGAGAGCTTAAAGGATTTTCAAGATGAGGAAAGATGCCTCTGGTATTCTAGGAATGAAGGGTCATCTCCCTGAAGTATATTTTTTTTAGGGAGAGAAGAGGGAATATACATTCTTCCTGTTGCCTCTAGAAGACAACATTGAATAAAATGTCATTGTTGTAGGTGATTGAGATGTACAGAGTAGATAAATCAGTCTTTTCATTTGCATTAACTAAGGGAGTAAACTATTAACAAGGAAGCAAAATTTATATTTGTTTTCAGCTAGTTTCCTACTGATGTCTCCTCCCTTCAGCATTAATGAAGATAAGGTCATATGCATAAGACCTAAGGGTTAGGCTTAGGCTTAGGGTTAAGTCTTTGATTTTCTTTATTATGCTGGTTTAGGGTTAGAGTTAGAGTTAGGGTTAGGGTTAGGCTGTGCATTTAGGGTTAGGGTTAGTCTTTGATTTTCTTTATTATGCTGGCTTATAATTCTGCAGATTTGGTTTTTTGATTAAATTTGTAACTTTTAATGATACTGTATTATTAGTGTTGCTTCTCTTTTTTGAGGGATTTATGTAATTTCCTTTTCTTCATTTACACATTAGTTTTGATATGTAATATTTTTCTTTTTTTTTCCTTCTTTCAAGGCAGAAGGCAGGGCAATTGGGGTAAAGTGACTTGCCCAAGGTCACACAGCTATTAAGTTTGTCAAGTGTCTGAGGCTGAATTTGAACTCAGGTCCTTCTGACTCCCGGGGTGGTGCTCTTCTCACTGCCCCACCTGGCTGCCCCAATATTTTTCTTCTTATGACTCTTTTGTACAAGTGTAATTCACTAGATATGGAATCAAAAGAAGTGAATTTTAGTCTTGGCTTTCTTAACGCAATATGATGGTGTAGAAAAACCACTGGATTAGGAGTGTGGGTTAAAACTATGGCTCATAGTATCACCCCATTTATGACCTTGGGAAAATTAGCTAACTTTCTTGGGCCTCAGTTTCTTCATCTGCCAAACTGAGGGAGTTGGGCGAGAGGGTCTCTGATCCCGTGATCATCACATGAATCCTAGAAATTTATCCTTTTTTGTGATCTTGGGTAAATAATCTTGCTTTTGTGGGTCTGTTTCTATATCCTAAAAATGAGGGAGTTTAGATAACCTTGAATATCCCTTCCAGCTTGAAGTCCATAATTCTAAGTAAGACGAGGCTGACCAGATAGATGCCCAGAATGATCAGGATGGAGGAGGCTACTTCTTTCATTGATTCTGTGTAAATCTAATTTTAATTTCCTGCTGATTGGTTTGAGAATAAACACACAAACTCAAAACTCTCACAAATAGTTGGCTACAATTATCGCTCTTAATTAAAAAATAAAGAACAATTTGGAGGCTCTAGGATATTCTTTTCCCTATTCTCCAAATTGCCAAACATTTTGTTTGTGAGATTTATACCTCAGATAGAGCTGATCCTAAAGGAATATGACCTGCTTGAAGGAAATGTTCATGAAATATGTCCTCCTGAAAAACATGAAGCATCAACATTTCATAGCCAGATGTTTGTAGATCCTGCCACCAATTAGGATATTTTTTGTTGAATATTTTATTGTTTACGTGTGGAAAGATTTCTGATGCCTCCTTGTTTTGAGGGGTTGCTTCGCTTTGTGAGGGCCTGTGTATGTTAGATTTCATTTTCTCTGTGCTGTAACTGTTGCAGAAAACCTCTATTTGCCAGTTTAATTCCCAGGATATACATAATCTGCCATCTCTCATCTGTATCACTCCATTTCTAGTTAGTCAGCTAATAACTTAGGTCCCGAGCTGGGGCCTTGATGTTTTGCATTTGGGAGTTCTAGGAGTTGAAGAACTATCTGTTTGATTTAGACCACCTCTCTCTTCTCTTTGCTTAGAATTTTTTCAAGAATATTCCTGAAGTTGGGACAGAATGGTATGGTGGATAGAGGGTTGGGGTTATAGTCACGGATATATGGGTTCAGATCTAGCCATTGCTGTGTGTTAGAATGCAACACTGACCATGTCACTTGACTTCTGTGTGTTTCAAGCACATTCATAGGAGTGTGGGTTATAATTATGGCTCATACACATAGTCATGGACAGGTTGAGGTTTGCATCAGTGGAGGAAATTCTCACCTTGGGAGTTTCTTGTGTTGATACAATCACAAATCCTTTGCATATTCATATATTCTAAATTTTAGTATGGGACTAGATATACAATTGTATAAAAATTATAAAATACAATTTTATATATAAATATATATGATATATGTAATTATTAGCAAAAGAAGAAAAACATCTATTTGACAATTTTTAAAAATTTCAGGATGGAACAGACTATGTAGTAGAAATCATTATGGATTTGGAGTCAGAGGATCTGGGTTCAAATCTTTATTTTAATGCCTATATGGGCAATTTTCAGGCCAGTTACTTAACTTCTGTTGATCTCAGTTTAGCCATCCATAAAATGAGGGGCTTGATTAGGTTATCTTTGTGGTCCCTTCTCCCTCTAGGTCAAGGATTTTCCTTTCAGAGTACAAGCTGAGAACTTAAACAGAGAAACAGAGATTCTTGGGCCTTAGAACTCTGCTCTCATTGAATTAAAACGCTCAGCTCTGATCCATGGTTTCTTAGGCAAAAAGATATCACCAAACCTTTTAATGAGGGAGCCAAGAAGTATGGAGTGGGAACTACTATCAGTTTAATATTGATTACTGTTTACCTGAATGTCTGTATTCCAGTGAGAATGTAGGGAAGGAACTTTGAACATTTTAAGAATTATTAAATTCACTCCAGGTGGGTCCTTAACCAGTATCTAAAGAAACTAAAGCTACACAATATAATGGAACCATATATATATATTATATATATATTTATATATAATATATATATACTTAAATATCAGTTGTTATTATCAATAGACATATATATGTCAACTGTTACTATTATTGATATCTATCTATCTATCTATCTATCTATCTATCTATCTATCTATCTATCTCAACTGTTGTTATTATTGATAGACACTGTATCATTTCCAACCTGGCTGCCCTCCTGATTTCATTCTGCCTCTGGGTACCCTACATCCCTCCTTCTCCACCAATTGTTGACTTTTCTTATTGGACTATAAACTTCTTGATGGCAGGGAATATCTTTTGCCTTTCTTTGTAATCTCAGAAGTTAGCATAGTCTGAGGCACATAATAGGCACCTAATAAATGTTTATTGATTGCCTAACTCTGTGGCATATAGAGTAAATATGTGATGTGACCATAAACACACACATACACACACACACAAAACACACACATGTGTGTATATGTATGTGTCTATATTACATTATATAAATACATATATATATGTATAAATAATTGTTTAGATAAAGAGGTAGTGTGCTTTATCTGAAATTTTCCTTAACTTGAAATTTACTTAAGAGACTACTTGGTATAGTCTTGGTCTTATAGAAAGCTGGTCTCAAAGCCAAGAAGACCTGGATTCAAGCCCTTCTTTTTAACGTATTGTCTGTGTGACCCTGAACAAGTCACTTGCTCCGTGTTCTAGGCAACTCTCTAAGACTATAAATTACCAAGAAGATGCTGACTTGCATTGTTAGAGTCTCCTCACTTGAAAGCTCTCCCTATTAATGAAGCTGCTACAGGTCCAGTCCCTAATGGTATTTTTCAATTTACTCATCTTTCTGCTGCTTTTGAGTTAGAATCATTTCATTTAATATGACTTTTCCATTTAATAGATTTTTCCTCTTTTGCAGGGGGTTATGGTATATGGGAAGTTTGATTTCTTGTTTCCCTATTTCATGGTTAATGGATTTTGCTTTTTTAAGCTGAGTTGTGTGTCTTTCCTCTCTGACATGTTTCTAGCTTCAGGGAACTTGGTGCCCTCTGGTCTATTAATATTAGTGGTACTCACTGAGATAATCCTGTTTAGTTTCTACTATGGATTTTATACCATAGTCATAACTTCTCATGTGCAGGATTGGGTCGAGCTAATCATGAAAGTCTGACACTTCTCCAAGGAGTCTCTTTGCATTTTTAAGAATGCTGGCTACATGCCACAGAAATGTATTTTTTTAAAAATAGATTTTTATTTCCAGTGGATTCTCTTAAATTCTTTTCTTTTCCATTCTTCTCCTTTTATTCTTTTCCTTTCCTTTCCTTTTTCTTCTGCTCCAACAGATATTCTCTCCTTTTCTTATTTTTTTTTCTAAACCTACGATGGTGGGGGGGAATGGAAGGAACATCACCAGTCTTTCAGTTATTATAGCAATTACTTTATTTAATGTTGCAAAGTGAAACTTTTAATGCTAATCATCATGAGGATGTTTCTAGAAAACTCATGCTAGGTTTTTTTTTCTCTCACTACCCATTGTGTAGAGGATTTTTGGCCTGTACACTTTCATTTGACAATTTCTCCTACCTTGTTCAGTTATTTCATTTGTGTCTGACTTTTTGTGATTCCATTTGGGGTTTCTTGGGAAAGATACTGATGCAATTGGCCATTTCCTTCTCTAGCTCATTTTACAAATGAGGAAACTGAGGCAGAGTTAAGTGACTTGCCCAGGGTCACACACCTAGTTAGTATCTGAGGCCACATTTGCACTCGGATCTTCCTGACTTTAGGCCCTCCCTCTATTCACTGGACTGCCTAGCTGCCCCTGCTACTTCAGGGGGATTAATTTAAATATTGATTGAGAGTTTTGACTCTTTTTTATCTTATTAAAAAGTCATAATCTTAAGAAAAATGTAGAGTAATGGACCCTGTGTACCCAGAGCATTAATGTTTGGTGACTGTGAAGGATGATCATGATGATAACAGGAGCCATTGGCTACTAATTTTATATATAACACATTATTGCTGTAGTAATATTTGTGCTAGGAGAGGCTCCTGTTTTATGTAGGCTGGGCTGGTCTTTTAAAACTCCGAGAGGCCGTTTGACTTCCTTGATGTCCGAAATATAAAAGATCCAGCCTATGAGCAAGCTGATGTTGGAGATTATTGCAATTCCTACTGCCCTGTGGTGCTATGCCTTTCTAATTTAGTGTGGATGGCTGCCATGCTGAATGCGGTGACCAATGGGAGCAGCTGTTTTATCTGAATTACTATCTTTTCAAACTTAAGAATGACATCCTCTTCGTCCTTTGTTATTAATAGAGTAGTTTTCATTGCATTTTATGCCCCACCAATTCCTTATGGTTTTCCCACTCCAACCTGAATCACTGTGGACTGTCCTGAATTAGGCCTGGCCTAGAATATTACTCCTCCATTTCCTCATCTGTAAAATGAACTGAAGAAGGAAATGGTAAACCTCTCCAGTATCTTTGCCAATGAACCCCCAAATGGTGTCACAAAGAGTTGGAAATAGCCAAAGAACTTGATTGAACAATTGAACAACAATGATTGAACAACAAGAGAATGTTATTATAGGTGACCCAATCCCTGTGGCTTTGGGATCTGTCCATAACAAATACTCACTTTTATTCCCAGCTCAGCTGCTCTATCATTTTCACCCTCTAACCTTGTCCACTTTGAAATACCTCTGCGGTGAGGCCCACTCCCCTAAAAGACAAACTGGAAGGATCAGTATTTCACAAGGGCATCTAATTATGCACACTTCACTCTCAGCTAAACTTATTCTTTGGAAACCTTGATCCCCTGTGTATCCCTCCCCTGGCAATTTCCAGATCTCTTTAATGTTTCATATTTCTCTGTTAGAACGTAAGTGCCTTTAGATTAGAGACTGTCTTGTTTTCTTTATTTGTATTTCTAGTCATATTCTTAGTGTGTAATAAATGCTCTCTCTCATCAATTCATCAATTCATCCATCTATCCACCCATCCACCCATCCATCTACCTATCTATCTATCTATCTATCTATCTATCTATCTATCTTTAGAATCTGCAGCTGGGGAAGATATGAGGATATCCTGGATATATGGTCTATTTCTTTTAAAGCTTTCCATTGTATAGTACTATATCTATTTTCCATTTCTTGGATTATTTTACTGTCTAAGACTTAGAATTATCCCTGAACTTACCAAAACCATATATTATTGGAGGTGGCTAGGTGAATAGAACACTGGACTCAGAGTAAGGAAGACCTGAGTTCAAATCTGGTTGGAGACACTATCTGTGTGACTTATCCTCTCTCTGCCTCAGTTTCCTTATCTCTAAAAATGGGAACGATATTAACACCTACTTTCCAATGTTGTTGTGAGGTTAAAATGAGATATCATTTGTAAAGTGCTTTGCAAATCTTAAAACCACCATATATTACTACTAGCCCTGTACACATATATAATCCTTTGGACAGGTTTGGATAATTATACAGATACCCTCCTCTCTGTTACATACACATAACAGTAAGATCATAGAGTTAAAGCAGGAAGAGACCCTAGAAGTAATCTAGTCCAACCACTTTTTTTCCCTAAGTTTGCCAAACCAGGTAATATCTTCATTTGCTCGTGTGTCTCTTGCATTCAACCCTTCCAAGTTATCTACGACCGTGTTATCCGATGTCATGAGTGGAGATGCTCAGGGTATAACTTACCAATTGCCTCTAGTTCTGTGCTCCAACCCTGTGCGATGTTCTCTCTTCTTTGATTGCCATAGAAGTAGGTAGAGAAATGTGGAGTACATCTTTATTGTTGAAGCTAGGGGTCTTAGAACAGTTTAGGGGTAGTTGGCTGGGATATAATTGTCCAATGTTGTGGCCAGGGCTGTTCTCAGTTCATGAGCTATAGCAGTTAAGAGGAAAATAGTTTGCACAAAATGAAGACTTGGTTTGTCCCCAGATTATATGAACAGATGCAAACAAGTAGATCTACAATTTGGGAGGAAAGAATATACACTGGCACACAATTGAATGTAAACTGGAAAGAAAACAAAGAAAAACCCTTGTAAGAAACTCTTTAAGCATAATGCATTTTATTTATTCTTAGTATGTACATCAAAAAATTGAGAGAAAAGACTTCAAAAAGCTTTAGATGATGAATATTATTTTTAAACTTGTTCTAATTGCCAGAAAAAGTTCCTTGGAAAGTGAGCATTCTATCTGTGGTAATAATATGACATGAAGTAAAGTAAAAAGCAGTGAAAATAGCTAATATCCTATTGAGTTAAATAGGATGAAATTTTGGTATGGGAAATTAATTCTGCCATATAATGGGAAGCAAGAATAAAGTATATCTGTATCTTAAAGTAGCTTTCAACAGAAATGATTTTGAAAGAATAGTTTGAATGAATGCATTCTGCATTTATACAAACCATACTGTAGTCTAGAACATACTAATCTTTATTGGCTGAACAGCCTTTGGGAACCTATAAGGATAACAAGAAAAAGGATCTAGCAGCCTACCAGTTCCAGGCCTGCTAGTATTGGAAGCTCTGAGTTCTAAGACAGTGATTTTGCTCTTCAAGGGAGCTGAGAGAAGCCTTAGAGGAGGCTTTTTCATTTGTGGCTGAGACTTTACTTTCCTGGGCAGGAGATTTGGGACTGTCCTTAACCGTGGAGATTTTGGCCTTTTTGGTTATTAGCAAATGTGACTGTGACTTTTGAATTCAATTCACAAATTCAAGAAACAATGTTAAAGCAGCTACTGTGTGCAGAAAATGATTCTGAAGGCTGGATGTGATAAAGGAGTTGAGAGAAGGAAGGTCCCTGCCATCATGAGATTTACAGTCGAGAGGGAGGTATGACATATACACCAGTAATCATAATGAAAAATAATACAGAACATGATTTGGAGGGTTACACACGTCTCCTATTGCACAAAGTACTATAGGAAGTCCAAAGATAAAAAATTAGGCATTTTTTAGCTGGAAAGAACTGTAGATACCAACTCACTCATTTTATCCAAGAGGGAGTGAGATGCAGTGACATTAAGTGACTTCCCTGGTGAAATAATTAATAAGTAGAAGGGGCAGGCTTTGAACCAAGATTTTCTGGCTTTCAGTCCAGCATACTGCAAGTCATGTCATCATTTCCCTGATGTCGTGGTCCTCTTCGAAAATGAAAGACAAACACAACCTTCCCTTTGTATGCTCACTTCACTGGTGGGAATACAATTTGTGGGGAAGAAATCATGCTTGGAGGTCCTATAATTGTTCACTTATGTATTAATCTGTATGTATTGGTCAGCTAGCATTTATTAAGCACCTACCATGTGCCAGTCACTGTGCAAAGTGCTGGGGATAATAAGAAAAGGGGAAAAAAGCAGTTCTCTCAAAGAGGTCTCTGTCTACTGGGAGAGAACTAGAGAACCTCTATAACATGTATACAGTTTCTCTTGGCTCTGACCTACTTAGAAATCCTATCAGATCTATTTTTTTAAAGTAAAATGCTTTATGAAAGTTAAAAGGTTTTTAGATAGCAAGTGGTGGTGGTGCGGGTCTGCACATTTCATAGAATTTCTGAGTTGGAAGGAAACTTATTTGTGCTGCTTCCTCATTTTACAGATGAGGAAACCGAAGCCCAGAAAAGGAGACTGGCTTAAGATCACACAGCAAGTTAATGGTCCATGTCTGCTGACATTCACTCATGCTGTAGTCTAGCTATGATTCCTCTTCCCTTCCCCTCCCAGGTTTTCATATGCTACTGCAGAGTAATATTAATTGTCTCTTGTTTCTGATGCTTTTGCTTCTGTGCTTTTAAAAATGACTTTAGAGTAATCATGCTCTTTTTATGCAGAAACATGCTGGGCAGGTCTTTTTCTTTTTAATCTAATATCTGTGTGTCTCTGTGTGCATGCAGGTGCACTTATTTCTGTTATGATAGGAAATGATTGGTGATATTCAGGTGAGTCCAGATAAGTTTTCTTTGAGCACTAATTCTTATAAAATATTTGTTGTGGCACTATTATGAAGTCTCAAAAGATGTTGTGTGCTATTATGTACGATTACTAAGGAGTTTGTTGAAAGTAGCCTTTTTTACAATGTTAGTTCCCTTGGTAGTCACTTAGAACATTGTTCTCTGCTGACAGCCCATTTTAGGGACTGTCCCTGTTGAATAATGAATTTGAAATTGAGATAAGGCATTTGTCTCTGTGTAGATTTGGCAGTGTTCAACGCATTAGTCTATTCTCATCTCTCTCTGTCTCTCTTTCTCTGTCTCTGTCTCTCTCTGTCTCTCTCCCTCCCTCTCTCTCCGTCTCCCTCCCTCTCACTCTCTCTCTCTCTCTCTCTCTCTCTCTCTCTCTCCACCCTCCCTTTCCATTCTTCCAAAATACCCAACCCAACAAAAAATAAACAACATATAAAATTGAGAGTTTTTCCAATCTTGGACTATGTGTGCACTGCACCCCACTCCCCCGACCCCTTACAATAAGTGTTCATTTTTATTTTCCACTTTAAAAAGATTGAAAATAAATTGCATTATCTTTCAAGTTTACTGACCTGAAAAGCAAAGTATTACACCTCGGTGAGTTAATGAAATGACCTGGCAAGGCTGTGAACAAAAAGTCAAGGCAAATAGATGTCTCTACCATAAAAATTGGTGTATTTAAATCACGGAGTAATTCACCTCTTCTTACCCTTCTAATAATCGTAGCAAGTGGGAATATTAAAATTCCCATAGCCATAGAATTTTAAAGTTGGAAGGCAGACTCCAAATTCCTTGTGTTGTATGAAAGGACTTAAGGGAGGAATCCCCTCTGCAATGCTTGGAAACTCTGAATACTGCCAGTGACAGAAAGCTCAGTATTTCATAAGATATCCTCTTTATGTGTTGGATGTCACTAGTTTAATTTATAGAAGTAAACATTCAGCACTTACTATTGGGAAAGGTACTGTGCTATTATGTATTTAAAAAATATTAAAAACTGCATTGACATTTAGCCCCAAATTATTGGAACTCTCTATTTCAAGTCTGAGTCATTCTAGGCTTAGTTTGGAGAGGAAATTTTTGACCATTTTTTGGTTGACTTGTGATTTTGTCAGATTGGGAAACTCCCATGTGTGGAAATTCCTTTCACTGATGAAGATTAGTAGCTTTTTTATAAGAGTGGTTTAAGACTTGTCTTTGCCATGGGCAAGTAGTGACATATCATGGTCACAAGGTATTCAGAGGCAGCATTTGAACCTGGGTGTTCCAAACTCTAAGGCCAATGTTCTGTACATATTCTACCATGTTGCATCAATCTCAGTCACAAAAATATATACTGTGATGGGAGTGACACCTGTAGTATATAGGATGGGCTGTCCCTCTAATGGGATGGGGAGGCTATTCCTTCAGTTATCCTTTGTTTTTGATGCCTGAGGCATAAAAGACTCAGCCTATGTGGAGTTGGAAGGCTTAGTGGAATTCTCACTCTGCTGAAGGGAGGCCTTTCTGATTCAGGTGTTGCCTTGGTGAATGTGACTAGAGTTTTATTTGAAGATATCCTTTTAAAACTTATTCTAATAAAATTGTCGCATTCGAATCTTGAGCTTGAATCACTGGACTGGACTGAGCAAGACTTAGCCTAGAATTTATGTCCTTAATTGGCAGAAGGGGATTGCAGTGACTTGGTGGCTGTAGCTTGCTGGTAGGTCAGCCTGCTTCAGCTTGCTACCTACTCTACACCAACTTCCATTTGGCCACTTCAGTGATATTCATAGTGTGCAGGTCCTATTGTTGTGGTTTCATGTGTTGTGGTGGAACCGTCTCAAAGAATTCATAGACCACCTGTACTCCAAGTATAGGCATTTATTGAAGATTGACACCCCTCAGAAGTGGGCTAGGTTCCAAGAGGAACTACCAGCTTCAGAGGAAGCAAGATGGATTTTTATAGGGTAAAGATGCAATTACAGAAAAGAAATTATGAATATTAAAATGGCAGGAGGGGTTTATGAAGGGATTAGGTAGTAGGGGAGAAGTCTCTTCTATGGTTCAGTGGCCAGACATCCTGGTTGTGCTGCCCTCTGATTGGCTAGCTATTGTGGTCCTGTCTGGTCAAGATGGGTCTTGTGGTGCTGTCTTGGGCTAAATGGATGATGTGATTGTGGTTGAGTACAAGAACGCACCTGTTCAAATATGTGAAATGGATCTGGGAGCAGTGGCTAGGTAGGAGTAGTGGCTGTATTGAGTCTGGGGGCTAAAAAGAGTGTGGTTAAAGCCATATTATGTGGTTAAATCAGGACATGCCTGCTATTCAGTAGGGCCCATAAGGAAGTTAGAATATTGGGGCTGGGGGCAACTTTATTAGGATTCCATAATTCCGCCCTCAAAGAGCTGGGACCCAGATTCATTTGGGAAAAGGGACGAAGGTCTCTGCTTCTGTAGCTTCTTCAGACTGGCAAGGGGTGTAGAGCTCTCCCTACCTCAGTGGGTCCCCAGGAAGAGATTGACTGGAACCTAGCATAGGCTACATCCAGAGGATGATGGGTGGGTATGGGCTACCAGCTGTAGATCAATGGTATGTAGGCTGTAAGACACAAATCTGACAAGCAAGTTTACTATGCAGGGCCCCAGAACTGAGGAGAAAGAAACCAAGAGCACCATGAAGCTATATACTTTTGACATAAAGGATGATCTGATCTTGTTACTTTCCCCAAAATTTCCACTCTGATTCCAATTCCTTTAAGAGGATCAGATGCTATTGAGGATCCAACACTATACATGTAAATATTAATAAGAACACTTTTGCAGGTAGGAGCTTTCCACCCTTGGGTTGAATAGTTATACAAATGAATTTTCTTGTAAGAGGCCGTTTTACTCCAATTATAATAAGACACTTTACATCATTTTGAAACATTTAAGGACCTTTTATTATACAGGTGTATATATATCTAGTAACAGGCAGATGACTAGGCCAAATACCTATTTACTAAGTTGTTTACGATATAGAAAGGAATATAACTTTTATTATAGTAGCTCAGATGTATCCCAGCCTTAGTCTATAGGATAATGGCTCATATTTTTTACTAACCACTTGGTCTAATTATAGAAACTTGCTATAAAAGAAAAAAGCAGGGACAGGATAAAACATCCTTAGATCTGTTTGAATTCAGATAAGAATAATAGCTATCAATTTCACCTCATAGCCAGACTCAGGTGGGATAGCCTGGTGGGATAGAATAGCCAGGTGGGAAACATTCTTTTTCAAAGTAAGACAATGGGGAAACTGAGCCAAGAGGGTCCCATCTCAGACTCAGGTTAAAATTTTCCTCTTGGATTTTCCTAGAAGTAAACCTCCACCTGTAGCAGGATCACATTCCTTCTGATAGCTTGTGGCATTTCATTCAGATATTGATTTAATGCAGACAACTACATCTAAATTCAAACTCAAAATAAAATTAGTTACGGTCCCAGGGGCCTTTACCTCAAATGATAAGTCTCACCAATCACAGCTTAGGGCTAGATACAATTGTTTTTACTCTTATGGCGTTTCAATAAGCAATAAAAATTTACCATGACTTACATACATAAGAAATTTCACTTAACATTCTTCAGTTGTTTTTCTTTCCTTTTCAAGTTTAAATTTATCTGGTGTAAAAACAAATAAGTAGAAATTATTTCTATATTATACATAAGCTTGCAGTTTCTCAGTAAGCCAAGTTCATTGTTTAGGAACTTCATAACCCAAACAAGCTTTTATTTTTTTCCCCAGGGCTGATGACTTTGCCCACCAGATGGTTTCTAGGGTTCTGGCAAATTTATAAATAAGAGGAATTGACAGGGACCCCAAAGAAGGGGCTGATCTACTTCTCCGTCCTTTTATATTTTTCTTCTGGACTGATGAAAACCACATACTTTCTATGTGGCAAGTCCCCTATTTTCAATCTTAATTTAATTTGTTTTGCCTTGACTGATTTTTATTTTTTCTTGCCAGGATGTCTTTCAGGGTTCCCATATCTTATTTTTATGGTCCCCGTCTATGCTAGCTGGCACGTGGGGGAGTAGGGAGTATCTACCCTGTCTACGCTTAGAGCTGCTGTGAGACCAATTTTAGGTTTATAACAATAATCCCACATAACTTAGTTAAGAATCTTACAATTTTCATAAGTGAGATCCAAATTGTTTTATCTGTGAGACAGGGTTAGCAGGGCTTAATAAAATAACATAACTGGTTTTAAACAATTTTTCCCACACTTATCTTTTAGTTTCAATAAAATTCAGATTAAAAATTGCTTTAACACCATTTCTGACTCACAATGGTCACTCAAGTTTTACAACATAAGAGAATTTTAAAACAATTAGAAATACAATTACCCAAACAGTAAACTTCAAATGATGTTAATTGCATTTTCAAATCATCACATATAAAATTATTGATAGAAGGTTAGATTTACCAGGTGCAGAGGCTGACTGGCTTCATATATCATACTGCCCTGGCACATCCCCCTTTCCCCTCTCTCCACAGTTGCAAAGCTTGGTTGTGGGGGTGGTTGAGTCAGGGATTTGGGAAGGAGAGAGAAAGAGGGCATCGCTCCTTGTGTGGCAGGGAATAAGAATCAGGGAGTACCAGGAGGTTATAGAGTCTGGCACCTGAATTAAAGGTCTGGGGGGGCATTGATGAGGAGAATTTGGTGGATATGGTGGAGGGTCCCTGAGGTACCTAACAGCCTCCTGATAGTAGTTGCTTTGCTTTAGGGAAGCTTAAGGTTCCAGTGGTGTGGGAGCAAGGACTCAGGATTTGAGAGGAGAGGTTCATCTGCTTGCCTAGAGGGGTGGGCTTCAGGGAGCCAGGGGCTCAGAGCCATTGCCTGTAAGACCTCTGCTGTCCCTGCTGTGCCTCCCCCTCCTTTCTTTCACCAGGTGGGGGAGGGCAACTCAAATTCCCTGTCATTCTTCAGCACTCTCCTCAATCTGATCTGGGGTGAGAGGAGTTAACAGAATATGCTAAAATATTTTTAGCTCTTTTAACTTTTCACTGTAGCCTTTGCCCAGTCAGAGCCAGGATGATAGAGCGAAGGATCTTAGCTGTTCTAACTTTTCACTGTAGCCTCAGCCTGGTCAGATGTGGGGCCACAAGGAGGAGGCACTGTAACCCTAGTGTGGTTAGAGCTGGGACTACAGGAAGAATGATCTTAAAAGTTGTTTTTTTTCCTGAACTTTTACTCAAGTAAACTTCACTTCTGTGTCCACTCCTTAAAATTTTTGTGAAAGTAGGAGCTTTGAACTGTCCAGTCAAGATGAGTGGGACTCTGGAAATGATCCATCCAGCGGTGCCTAGTTCCCTCTCCCCACCACTGGAGAGCTCAAAGCTTCATCTCTGAGGCGCCTCTTTTTCAGATCAATGCATTTTCCCAATTTATCGTAGTGCCAAATAGTATAACAAATTCTGATTTATCCTAAACATTAAATTAGGAGAGACAACATTTCACTTAAAATATAACCAGAATGAATTCAATTACCTGTATCTATATTCCAAATGATATTACATAGACTCTGGGGTTATGATTTTAATGCTAACACAAATGTACCCCAACTATTGCACTTAAGAGCATGTTTAATTTATTAAAATGAAGAAGAGTTTAATATAATTTAGTCAAGTTTCCAATTTTACCACACACACCAATTTAATAGTTATTTTAAAATTGACCAGAACTTAGCTTTAGTGTGTAAGACTCCCTAAGTTCTAGTGAGATATTCCAATTAGATTCAGTTACCTTTGGTTGTATCCTGACTCACACAAACCTTTTCTCCTTCTGTGACACAGGAAAGGGTTAAGTGCTAGCCCTATTCCAAAGTGCAGCCTTGAAACCTGCCTCTCTTTGATCAGTGATGTGACCCTTTTTCTCTTAGACAGGTCTGAGGGGAGAAGTTTCCCTCCTCCTCTTGTTTTTTTTCTGTCTGTCTCTCCACCCCCAGAACTTGGCCAGAGTCCAAGAAAGGAAAGAGAGAGGGAGAGAGAGAGAGAGAGAGAGAGAGAGAGAGAGAGAGAGAGAGAGAGAGAGAGAGAGATTTTTTTAATTTAAAAAAAATTATTTTTTGCCAGCCCATGTAGTTTTCTTCTTTTCTGGCTGGCTGCATTTTAAATCTTACAAGGTGGAAGATTCAGAGATTTGTTTTTTTAAATTTTTATTTATTTATTTTTAGTTTACCACACACGGTTCTACGTAATTTTGAGTTCCAGATTTTTTCTCCTCCCTCCCCCCTCCCTCCCTACCATGTATAACTTTGCATTGAATTAATTTATACACTAGTCAAGTTGTGGAGAAGAATTATGACCAATGGAATGAATCATGAGAAGGAAGAAACAGAACCAAAAAAAAAAAAAACCCAAGAACAAAAACAAAAGAGAAGCAAAAAAGGCGAGCTTGTAGTACGCCTCAATCTGTATTCAAACTTCACAGTTCTTTCTCTGGACGGAGATAGCATTCTCCATCGTGCGTCCCCTGGAGTTGTCCTTGCATGTTAGGTTGCTGAGAGGAGCGAAGTATGTCAGGGTTGGTCCTCACGGAATCCATATATCTGTGGCTGTGCACAACGTTCTCCTGGGTCTGCTCCGCTCACTCAGCATTATGTCGTGTAGGTTTTTCCAGGTTGTTACAAAGTCTGCATCATCCCCATTTCTTATGGCACAATAGTATTCCATCACCTTCATATACCACAGCTTGTTCAGCCATTCCCCAATTGATGGGCATCCCTTTGATTTCCAATTCTTGGCTACCACAAAAAGAGCCGCTATAAATATCCTTGTACATATGGGTCCTTTTCCCGCTTGTGTGATTTCTTTGGGATACAACCCTAGAAGTGGTATTGCTGGGTCAAAGGGTGTGAACATTTCTATAGCCCTTTGGGCATAGTTCCAAACTGCCCTCCAAAATGGCTGAGATTCAGGGATTTTTAACACAGAAACAGAGCAGACAAATATAAACAGAAAGCACAGAAAGTGGTATCTTTTCTTGGTCCTCTAGATTATACTGAAACCAGGCTCTATAACAGTTTAGTAGTCCCATGGGATGGGAGTTGAGACTGAATTCTAGTAAGCCTAAGGAAATCCACCATATAGCCACATTTATCTCTTCAGTGGCATCCCAGCAGAAGGATGAGAAAAAACTAAGTTCACAAAGAACTCCCCCCAGAATCCCCAAGGAGAGCATCCTCTGTCGTGAGGGAATTTTCCAGGCAGCAAGGGCCCTAGGAGGTAGGTACCACATAATCCAGTCAAGCCTTCCAAGGTACTAGAAGGACATCCTAGATAAGAGACGGGAAAAAGATAGCCTTACCTTTGGATTAGAGGGGTTCTGAATCAAAGACTCTGCTCAACGTGGAGTGGGAGTCAGAGTCAGAGACTTGGTCCAGGGATGCCAAAAACTGTTTCATGGTCTGTTGTGGTGGAACCATCTCAAAGAATTCAGAGTCAGACCACCTGTAATCCAAGTATAGGCATTTATTGAGGATTGACACCCCTCAGAAGTGGGCTAAGTTCCAAGGGGAACTAGCAACTTTAGAGAAAGCAAGATGGATTTTTATAGGGTAAAGATGCAATTACAGAAAAGAAATTATGAATATTAAAAAGGCAGGTGGGATTTATGAAGGGACTAGGTAATAGAGGAGGGGTCCCTTCTGTGGTTTGATGGTCAAACATCCTGGCTGTGCTGCCCTCTGATTGGCTAGCTATTTTGGTCCTGTCTGGTCAAGATGGATAGTTGGGTTTTGTGGTCCTGTCTTGAGCTAAATGCATGATGTGACTGTGGTTGAGTACAAGAACACACCTGTTCAAATAATGTAAATTGGATCTGGGAGCAGCAGCTAGGTAGAGGTAGTGGCTGTATTGAGTCTGGGGGCTTAATAGGGTGTGGTTAAAGCCATATTGTGTGGTTAAATCAGGCATGTCTGCTGTTCAGTAGGGCCCATAAGGAAGTCAGAACACTGGGACTCCCTTCCCCTCCCCCACCCCATAAATTCCAGTGGCTTCTTATTGTTTCTAGGATCAAATACAAAATCCTCTGCTTGGCATTCAAAGTCCTTCATAACCTAGCCCCCTCCTACCTTTCCAGTCTTCTTACACCTTACTCCTCAATATGTGCTTTTTGATCCAGTGACACTGGCTTTCCTGGCTGTTCTACAAACAAGACACTCCATCTTTCAGATTCAGGCATTTTCTCTGACTGTCCAGCATGCCTAGGATGCTCTCTCTCCTCATTCCTACCTGTTGGTTTCCCTAGCTTCCTTCAAATTCCAACTAAAACTCCACTTTCTAGAGGAAGCCCATCCCAACCCCCCTTAATATCAGTGCCTTCCGTTAATTATTTCCTATTTATGCTGTGTATTTATTTAGCCTATGTGTATGTACCCTGTGTAGCCTATCTATTCTTATGTATATAGCTAGCTTTGTATATATTTGTGTATTGTCTCTCCCATTAGGTTGTAAGCTTCTTGGGGTGAAGGGCTGCCTTTTTCTTCTTTTCGTTTCTCAGCATTTAGCACAGTGCCTGGCACAAAATATTGTTTGATAAAGATTATATGATTTTATGTTTTTGTTTTTATCATTTTTACTAAGCTCTTCATCGAGTGCTGTTAGACTTTTTCCAGAGGTTAGAATTGTTTTAAGATTATTTTAGTAATTGAAAGGCGCATAAGAATTTTTTTTGGAATCTTGCCACCAAGGGATGGGATGTGGCAAGAGTGTACCTGGTTTTGTATAGACAAGGATGTTGTTATCTGGATTGCCATTCATTGGTTTGGCTTTCTTTCTATCTGAAGAATATAAGGCAGAACCTATGCAAAGTTGATGTCAGAGATTTAGTAGAATTCCCTCTGCCCTATAGAGAATGACTTCTACATAGAATATGGTCATTTTTAATGGTAAATATGCACTAGTATTTCATCCAAACTGTATCCTTCCTAACTTTAGCCTAAACAAGTTGTTTTTATTGCATTTTATGGGCCACTAATATATTATTCCATTCTAACTCTGAGCCTGAATTATTGGACTGGTCTAAGCTGGGATTGGCCCAGAATATATACTTACTATCTCTATATCTAGAAGTACCTTATGTTAATCTTGGGGTGTGTATATGTATGTCTACGTGTGTACACATACACACATGTACATACATTGGTGTATGTGCACACAAATATCTATATCTATACCCTTTCTTCCAAGAACATTGCAATTTAAATTCCAGTTTAGAAATATATGGCAGTCAGTCATATAAATTAAGTACCTGTAATGTACTAAACACAGTGCTAAGTTCTGGGGATACAAAGAAAGGCGAAAGTCAAACTTACAATCTAACGAAGGAGAAAACACATAAATAACTATGTACAAACAAGATATCTACAGGATAATTTAGAGATAGTTTAAGGCCAGATTTCTAATAACCTGGAACGAGCTAGTGAGAACAGTGGGAAGATTTGAGAATAGGGGCAATTTAATTGCTTCTCTGGGAGAATAGGGGTGGGGGAATGAGGAAGTAAATAGGAAAAAAGATGAAAGACATGAAAATTCAAATGTGAGCAATTGTTTCTCTATTACCACAGAAAAAATTACTGTCCTTAAAGCTCTGGCATGCTTTTTCCTTCAGGTGTGCCCATGTCTAACCTGAAGTATTCAAACCACATAGAATGTCATTACATCCTGTGCTCGGGAAATGTTAAGCGATAAAAATACGCCTGGTGAAGCAATGAGCATTGAGATTACACAGGTGGCCACAGTACAGGTTTCCTTGCTTGAAGCAAACTGATTTTAAGATGTCATAAATCTATTAGAATGCCATTTTGTAAATGGAATGGTCTTGCAGTTGCAAAGTTTATTTCTTTCTTTCTCCTCTCTGGTAACCAGGCTGACAGTAACATTTTCCAAGTGCCCACTACTGCGTATGCTGAGCATTATACCACATGCTGTAAAGAAATCCAAAAAACAAAACAAAACAAAAAATCCCCCCAAAACCAGATGAGCCAGTCCTTGTTTTGGAAGATTTTGCAATCCAACAAGGAAGAAAGGATAGAATAAAGCAGTGAATCAGAGCTAAGTGGATTTAACTAGGGATGACTTCATGTAGTAGATAAATTACTGAGAAGTTCTTTAAGGAAGTATACCCTAGTTGAGGAAGAGTAATAGTAATCATACAAGCTGGCATTTATAGTGCATTTCTAAATTTGTATATAATGTCCATGGTTTGCATATTCACATTTTGTTTTATCTCACCTGATCCTTACAACAGTCCTTTGAAATAGTTAATAAAGGCATCATCCTCCTTTTATAAATAAGGAAACTGAGGCTTGGCAATCACTTGCCTGTGTCCAAGTGTTCACCAGACAGGATTTGTGCCTAAGTTTTTCCCACTTCCAAATCCAGGGTCCTCAATCCTTTGCACCAGGCTGCCCTAGATAGACAAGAACAAATAAATTGCATCTGACAAAAGATGTGCTGATGTTGGCTGAAATATGGGATCCTGGTGGGAAGTAATAAGAAATGGAGGTGACAAGGCAGGATGAAAAAGAGTTGATGAAAAGCTCTGAAACTAATGCTGAGGAATTTGGATTTGATATGATAGGCAATTGGGAATCTCTGCAGGTTTCTAAGTAGGGGGTGAGCAACATGATCAAAAAATGTTTCAGGAAGATACTGTTTTGTGTTGATGACAAATTAAATCCCATTTTTTAAAGTGGGAAAAAGTATATTTCTGTTAGCCTCAGAAAGTCTTTTGTTAGGAAAAAAATTTTAAGGAAGTAACTTTCTTTTTTAGATTATTTCTTATTACAAAATTATTGATCATTAACAAATGCAGACATTTCAATTTACAAAGAAGTATTAATTCCTTTTTAACTCTTCCATCCCATCTCCTTTCGCCCCTCTCCCACCTCTCCAGAGGTCTCTTTAAAAAGAGATGATGTTTTGATCTTTAACTGTTGTTTCAGAGATATTTATGGTGTAGAGGGCATGGGTGCCTTTTGGGAGAATCTTCCTTATTTCCTTTAGTTCATATGCTTCCATCCTGGGGAACCTGAGGAAATCTCTACACAATCTGAGCCCTACACATAATAGTAATATAGAAAAATGTTTTACACAAAAAATCACAGAAATTGAAGGTTGGGAGAGGCCTCAGCAACCATCTAGTATGAGCTTCTGTTCCTGGGGTCCATGATCTTATTTAAAAAAAAAAGAATAACTTTCCTTATAATCCCATGTATTTTAAATTTGAAAATTTAAAAAAATGTGCCTATGAGAGCATTTATAGGCTTCAAAAGAGTGTCAAAGGGATCCATAACAAAAATGAGGCTAAAAATCCCTGCTCTAGTAAGAAGACATCTAAGGAGGTGGATGTCAAAGATATTCAATGCAGCTCATTTCATATTTGAACAGTTTGAATTGTTTGGAATTTTTTTTCTGTTAAGTGTAAGTGGGCCTCTTTGCAATATCCAGCAATACTCCTGGTCTTGTTCTCTGGGGCCGGACAGAACAAATCTAATCCATCCTCCATATCCGAATGCTTAAAGGCATTTATGAAGTCTTCCCTGAGTCTTTTCAGTCAATCAAGAAGTATTTATTAAGCTCCTACTGTGTTACAGAAGCTGTATTAGTTACTGAGGATATTAGTACAAAGAATATGAGTACAAAGAAACAATCGCTACTTTTAAGAAACCAGCATTTGAATGGAGGAGATACCAGGAATATATATGCGCATATACAGAATAAATAAAATGAATGCTGGGTACCTAAATGATAGGAATGCCACTTACTAGTGGAATCAGGAAAGGCTTCATATATAGAAAGTGGTACTTGAGTTATGTCTTGATGGAAGAGATGGACTCTGTGAGGTAGAAGTAAGGAGGGAGTGCATTCCAGGCTTGGGTGAAAGCCAGTGCAAATACATGGAGACAGGAGATAAAGTGTCAAATGTGAGGAGCAGAGGGATGGTCAGTTGGGTTGGTCAACAGAGTGTGGGAGGGGAAGTAATGTACTATGATGCTTGAAACAGATTGGGGAAAGCTTGTGAAAGTCTTTAAAAACTAAAAGAGGATTTGATTCAGGAGGCAATCGGGAGCCAAAGGAACTGACTAATTAAAGGAGTGATGTGGTCAGATTTAGGCTTCAGGGAAATCGCTTTAGGTGCAATCTAGAGAACGGCTTGAAATAGGGAGACATTGTGGTTGGGAGAACAGATAGAAGGCTGTTGGAATTATCTAGGTGAGAGATGATGGGGGCCTAAATGAAGGTAGTAGCCGTGTGAATATAGAGAGGAAGGGTAGCATGTGAACAGTGTGTAGGTTGAAGGCAAGATTTTCATCAGATCAGGTATGTGGGGTGAGGGAGAATGAGAAGTCAAGGATAATATCGAAGTTATGAATAAGCATATTGGAATAATAGTGATGTTTTTGATAGAGATAGGGAAATTTAGCAGAGGAGTGGGTTTTTGGGGAAAGATAATGAGTTCTCTTTTGGGCATGTTGAGTTTGAGGTGTCTCCAGAATATCCCAATAGGATATTCATGATGTGGGATTGAAACTCGAGGGAGAGGCTGGGACTGTATATAGAGATCCAGGACTCAGCTTAGCAATGATGGTCATACTTCATGAAAGCTGATGGAGAGAGAGAGACAGAGAGAGAGAGAGAGAGACACACACACACACACACACACACAGAGAGAGAGAGAGAGAGAGAGAGAGAGAGAGAGAGCGCACAGAGGGAAGAATGTAGGGCCGTGATAAGGGGGCATAATTTCAATGACCAATAGAAGATACTGAAGAGTGTTTAAGAAAATAGGAGTACCAAGAGATAGTAGTGCTATGAAGCCTGGAGAGGAGAATGTATTCAGGAGGAGGGGATGGTCAACAGTACCAAATGCAGCAAAGAAGATAAAAATGAGGGCTGGGAAAAGATGATTAGATTTTTATAATGAAGACAACATTGGTAATTTTGGGAAAATAATTTCTGTTGAATAGTGAACTTAGAAGTCAAATTGCAAAGGATTAAGGAAGGAGGGAGAAAGTGGAGGTAAAAACTGCAGAAAGCTTTTTTCCTTTGAGTTTGTAAAAGGGAGGAGTGTTATAGAGTTATAGAAAGGATGGTAAGTCTTAGACATGTCCATTTCCTTCAGATGTAATTCATGACACAGGCACAAGGTCCTTCACCATTCGGGTTACCCTTTTCTAGATACTGTCCAGCCTATCAATGTCATTCTTAAGTTCAGTGATAATGCCCGGAGTTGAACAATATTCTCCAGAAAAAGGTCAGGTAGGAGTAGGGCACAGCAGAACTAATTCCTCCCTATTCCTTGGAAACTATGCCTCCCTTAATGTAACCCAAGATTCCATTAACTTTCTTGCTAGCACATTACTCTGCTTACTCTTTTGAGATCACAGTGATGTCAGATTTAGGCTTCAGGGAAATCAATTTAGCGGCAGTCTGGAGAATGGCATATATATTATATATAATTATAATCACATATAATTATATATATACAATATCTAACATGTCTCTCATTTTTGTACTTGTGAAGTTGACTTTTGTATACCTGTATAAGATTTTACATTTAATACCTATTGAATTTCATATTAATATATTCAACCCAAATGGATGTCTTACGTATTCCTCAGTTTTGTGTCATCTGCAGATTTATAGGGGGCAATATGTACCTTTATCTAAATCGTTGATAAAAATTTTGACCAATACAGGGCCAGGAACAGATCCCTGGGGCATTCCACTTGAGATTTTTTTTTTCAAATTGATGTAAGAAAGGTGTGTCCATGTAAATAGGTATGCCAACATGGGTTTCTAACCCTGTTCAGATATGATTCATGATTGTCATAGATTCCTTAGAACCAGAGATAGCGCCTATACTTTTAACACATCAGCTGGGAGCAGGGAGATGAAGGGAGAGGCAGGCCCCAGGAGTGCCACAAGACTAGATTCTTCTCTAGTCTCCTACTGGGACATTGGGTTAGAATTATATTTTCTGTCCCCTCAAATATTTCTGATCCAGGGGTACATTGTTTAGAATTTCAGAAGGAAAGTCAGTCATTCTAGTCTTTAGCTTACACTTATCAGCTTTGCCCCTTCTCATCAAATATTGGTTACACAAAAGATCATAACAAATATTGAATAATGACTAAAACCATTTATCCAGGCAAAACAGCAAAAGAAATTGGAGCTCATATGAGTGTGAATGAACTCTGTGATGGAAGTGAGATAATATTTTAGCTCAAACCAAGAAAGAGGTCACGATTTCACCCAAGCAGGTCCATTCTAGAATTCTTTAAGGAAACAAGCAGGAAATCATTGACATTGAGGAACTTTACCCTAAATGCCTGCTCCCTCTCCAAATGTCTCTCCCAAAGGCTCTGTGGAACCACATGTGCCTCTTTCCCCGAGGAAACTCTGGCCCTAACTTAATAAATGCCTTATCCATATATGTGGCATTGCTCTGCACCAATGAGGAGTCATATCTCCTCAGCAGCAGTATTCCAGAAAACCTGGTCTTGCTTGGAAGCCCAGTTACTTTGCTATTCGACCATTAGCTACTCCTCTTTGACCCTGATTAGCCAACCAGTTTGAATTCATCTGATTATATTATTGTCTAATTCACTTTGCTCTTTCATCTCCATTACTTTATAAAATGACTTGTTAAAATATAGAAAAAATCTACATCCACAGTATTCCCTTCATTTATTAGCTTTGTAATCCTGTCTAAAAAGAAAGTGAGTTTAGCAACTTGTACTTGGTGAAGCCATGCTATTTCTTTGTAATCACTGCTTTCCTTTCCAAATATTCACCAACCATGTCTTTAGTGAGATATTTTAGAATTTTCCCAGGAATCATTGTCAGACCAACTAGGCTGTTGTTTACATATCTGTTTTCTTCCATTTTTTGGAATATTGGGACAACATTTGCCCTTCTCTGGTTTTATGATGCCTGTCTTATTTTCCATGATTTTTTGAATATCCCTAACAGTGACTCAATGATCACATCTGCCAGTTCTTTCGGTATCTTAGGCTGTGTTCATCTGGGCCAAATCGCCCTTTAATTCACCAAGGACAGCTAGATGTTTTCTTACTGTCTCACTTATTTTGGGTTTCAACTCCCTGTAAGTAATTTTTCTTCTGTAATTTATGGTGGGATGTTCATTTCTGCTTGTGGAGAAAACTGAAGCAAAGTATGACTTGAATAGCTCAGACTTCTTTCTCTGTTGTCAGTTATTTTTGTTCCATTTACCCCAAGAAAAAGCCATCTCCTAATATAGCTTACCTCACCTTTCTCCCTAAAAACCCCTACATTTTTAATTGTCTTTAGCTTCCCTAGCCCTCCTTAGTTTTTAAATTCTAAGCTATGCCATTCATGACACTTCTGAAGTTTATGTGAGGGAACTGGGCCCCTCCTTAGTTTAGTCTACACTTTACCATTCATGACGCTTCTGAAATGTATGTGGGGGAACTGGGCCCCTCTATAGCTTTTCACATTCCTGTCTTAACCAGAATTCACCATGTGACATCATTTTAAGTATCTTCATCATACTAGTGGCTGTCTGAGACTTATTGGTGTCCTTTCTAAAAAGGGGAGTTAGAACTAATCACAGTACTTCAGATGTGTTCTGACCAGGATGGACCAGAGTGAAATTGACACCACCATAATTTTAGACATTATGCTAAAATTGCATTCTCTTTTTTACATGATATGTTGCAATATACTCATACTGAGCTTGCCAGTTATTAAAACCACCTAATTTTTTTCAGATTAACTGCTGTTTAGCTTAGACTTCTTCTATCTTGTACTCATGATTATGATTTTTTTTACTCAGGGTAATACTTTACATATGTCCTTATTAAGTTTCACTTTATTAGATTTGGCCAAACAGTTAACCTGTCCGTAGTTTGTATTTTAGAATAAAGCAAGACCAAAGGAAAAGTTCACTAGGCATCTAGAGGAGTATAGTGGTTAGAGTCCTGGATTTGGAATTAGGAAGATTTGAATTTGAATCTTGCTTTAGCTTTCTCTTCTGTTAAATGGGAATAAAACCTTAAAGTGCTATATACACGTTAACAGTGGTTGTTGTTGCTGCTTTTGTTTTAATAATACTTAAAAGACTTGGACTGTTGAATGTGTTTCCTCAAATTCCTAATTTACTCTCATGGGATGATTTGCTCATTGGAAGCACTGGCAGGCCATAAGGATTATTTAATTTAAAATACCAAATTTAAAAGTCAAATCAGAGAAAAAGATATGCAAATTGTTATTTAACAGGTGCACTTTTGATTGTAAATGTTTGTACTGGCTGTTCAATGAAACTACACATCATTTCACGTAACAGCATAACAATTTTCCATTTCTAGAACACAACAGATATCTAAAGTAGTCCAGTGGAAAGATCTTTAGACAAAAGGATTTATGGAATTTGAATTCTTCTTGTTTTAAATATTTTTAATTATAGTAAAATCTGAAAACTGCTTTCCCTCCATTTGTGCAGTATTAGAATATGCCACTTAATCCCAAAAGCATCCAAAAAGCATACTTTGAAATGATAAAATGTGAAAATAGTTAAAATCTCAGAGGACCTTTGAAAGCACTAGACATATAGTCTGATTTAACTACTGAGAAAGCAGTAAGTTCACTTAGTTTTTTTGAGATTTGTCATAAGTATTTACATAACCTCACCCCTTTCCTTCACTATTTTTTTGTTTTGTTTTAGAAGCCAAGTGGGATGAGAGATGCTTTATTTGAACCATCGCTTCTGTAGCCCATTCTTTGCCAGTTTTGAATTGAGATTCCTAACCTTTTACCAAAGTATATAATTCATGTAATATTAGGTAAAAAACAATGGGGAAATTAACTAGAATCTGTATTTCTCTCTGCTTTTCTAATTTGGGACTGGAATAGATATCATGTCAATAAGTTGCAGATGAATACTTATACAAGTAGAGAAAGATCACATGCAAAATGATTCAATGATTATATTAGAATTTAGAATTTACTTTTCTTTTAAACTTAGTTTTAAAATACACACTTCTCTAGTGTAAGGGAAAAATAGTTCAAATACTTTGCTTCAATGTCCTCATAGAATTGGTTCTTTAATAATAGGCCCAAAGGATCTACTTCTCTTTCCTCAGTTATGATAATCATAGTTCACCGTTGCTGCTCTATGTCAGTTATCAGGGTAACTGACAGATCTGTTGTGGTGGTAGAGTTAAAAAAATCAACATGTATTTGCCTATGATGTGACCAATACGAGGCTAGGTTCTGGGGAAAAAGAAGGAAAACAGGAAGAGTTAATTACAAAAAAAGTAGGATGAATTATGTATGTGAAATCCCTTTCTTGATTTTCATCCCCAAATGAGGTGGGAATTAGATTAATCCTTAAGGTATAAGATATAGCTCCTGTAGGTCTTTGAGAGAAAGACACTGTATTGGGAAGGGAGGCAGTAACTAAATGGGAAGGGAATGATCCATTTGCATTGTTCCAATGGAGTTTTCATAACAGAGTGGCAGAAACTCTAAATAGTCGTGGAAAATAACTTTATAGTTCATTGCTTTTGAACTGTAACAGTAAAGTGATGCTCATGAAGAGATACCATGTTATGATTAAGTAAAACCTAATTGCTTTTGAAATAAACAATCGTGACCATATATGAGAGGAAGAGCCTCATAAAATAAAATATGATAGAGTCAAATTTTGATTTTACACTTGTGAATTATCCCTGGCCTTCTTCTTTACATTGTGTGTCTTTCTATTAGGCTCCACATGGGGGGCTGGAGCTAGACAGTTACTAATAGGGTGAGTATATGTGTTTGAGTGATTAGCTGGCTGAGATTGGGTCTATGTGACCCTACAAAAGCCAATTTAAATATTTTATGCTAGACAGTCTTCAAGGTATTGATTCAGTCATTTTCAGACTGCTCAGTTAGTCAATTTTATTCTTTTTTATAATTTTTATTTAGTATTTTAGTTTTCAACATTGATTTCCACAAGATTTTGAGTTACGCGTTTTCTCCCCATTTCTACCCCCTGCCCCATTCCAAGATGGCATATATTCTGATTGCTTGGTTACTAAGTCAGCCCTCCCTTCTTTCACCCCACTCCCCCCGATCCCCTTTCCCCTTACTTTCTTGTAGGGCAAGATAGATTTCTATGCCCCATTCTCTATATATCTTGTTTCCCAGGTGTAAGCAAGAAACCCTTTTTTTAACCATCTGCTTTTAAAACTTTGAGTTCCAAATTCTTTCCCCTCTTACCTTCCCACCCACCCTCCCTAGGAAGGCAAGCAATTCAACATAAATCACACATGAATCATTATGTAAAACACTTCAACAATGCTCATGTTGTGAAAGGCTAACTATATTTCCTTCCATCCTATCCTGTCCCCCTTTATTCAGTTTTCTCCCTTGACCCTGTCCGTTTTCAAAAGTGTTTGGTTTTGATTACCTCCTCCCCCTATCTGCCCTCCCTTCTATCATCCCCCCTTTTTTATCCCCTTCCCCTTACTTTCCTGTGGAGTAAGATACCCAATTGATTGTGTGTGTTATTCCCTCCTCAAGTCAAATCCGATGAGAGTAAGATTCACTCATTCCCCCTCACCTGCCCCCTCTTCCCTTACAACAGAATTGCTTTTTCTTGCCACTTTTATGTGACATAATTTACCCCATTCTGTCTCTCCCTTTCTTCTTCTCTCATTATATTCCTCTCTCACCCCCTTAAATTTATTTCATTTTTTTAGATTTTTTTATATTTAGATTTTTTAGATTTGTTTTGCCCTTCGTATTCAACTCATCCTGTGCCCTCTGTCTATATTCCCTTCAACTCCCCTAATACTGAGAAAGGTCTCCTGAATTATTCACATCATATTTCCATGTAGGAATGTAAACATAACAGTTCAATTTTAGTAAGTCCCTTATGAATTTTCTTTCTTGTTTACCTTTGCGTGCTTCTCTTGATTCTTGTATTTGAAAGTCAAATTTTCTATTCAGCTCTGGATTTTTCACTGAGAAAGCTTAAAAGTTCTCTATTTTCTTGAAAATCTGTATTTTGCCTTGGAGCATTGTGCTAAGTTTTGCTTGGTAGGTGATTCTTGGTTTTAATCCTAGCTCCATTGACCTCCAGAATATCATATTCCAAGCCCTTCGATCCCTTAATGTAGAAGCTGCTAGATCTTGTGTTATTCTGATTGTGTTTCCACAATATTCAAATTGTTTCTTTCTGGCTGCTTGCAGTATTTTCTCCTTGACCTGGAAATTCTGGAATTTGGTGATGATATTCCTAGGAATTTTCTTTTTGGAATCTTTCTCAAGAGGCAATCGGTGGATTCTTTCAATTTCTATTTTGTCCTCTGGTTCTAGAATATCAGGAAAGTTTTCCATGATAATTTCTTGAAAGATGATTTCTAGGCTCTTTTTTTGATCATGGCTTTCAGGTAGTCCAATAATTTTTAAATTATCTCTCCTATTTTCCAGGTCAGTGGTTTTTCCAATGAGATATTTCACTTTGCCTTCCATTTTTTCATTCCTTTGGTTCTGTTTGATAATATCTTGATTTCTCATAAAGTCACTAGCTTCCACTTGCTCCAATCTAATTTTCAAGGTGGTGTTTTCTTCAGTGGCCTTTTATACCTCTTTTCCATTCGACTAATTCTGCCTTTCAAGGCATTCTTCTCATTGGCTTTTTGGAGCTATTTTGCCATTTGGGTTAGTCTATTCTTTAAGGTGTTACTTTCTTCAGTATTTTTTGGGTCTCCTTTAGCAAGTCATTGACTTGTTTTTTATTGTTTTCTTGCATCACTCATTTCTCATCCCAATTTTTCCTCTACTTATTTTCCAAATCCTTTTTGAGCTGTTCCATGACCTGAGACCAGTTCATGTTTTTCTTGGAGGTTTTTGATGTAGGCTCTTTGACTTTGTTGACTTCTTCTGGCTGTATGTTTAGATCTTCTTTGTCCCCAGAAAAGGAATCTAGAGTTTGAGTTCGAGTCTGTGTTTGAGTCTGTGTTCATTTTTTCTGCCTGTTCGTGTTCCCAGCCAATTACTTGACCCTTGAACTTTTTGTCAGGATATGACAGCTTGTAGAGAGCATTTTGTCCCAAGCTTTAGGGTCCAAACGCTGCTGTTTTCAGAGCTAATTCTACTTCACCATCACCCCAGACTCTGTCACCACAGCACTTCTCCTCCCCCAAGAACCACCAACCAGCATCGAATACAGATCCAAGCAGGGCACAGCAAGAGAATCTGCCTTTGTGCCCACAAAGCACTCCTTGCACTCCCACTCTGATGTGCTGCTAGATTCCTCCCATCATGTGAGCCAGGGACTCAGGAAGCAGTTTCAGGAGCTTCCTGCTGCTGCTACTGCCACTGCTGCACCACCTCTGCCATCCCCAGGGCTGGTGGCTGGATGCCCTGAACTCGATCCCTTGGTTTCCCTCTAACCTGCTCTTTGGCATTTGTGGGTAGAGAAGTCTGGTAACTGCCACATTTCGCTGATTCATGGTGCCAAGGCCTGTTCCTGCTGGCTGACTCCGGGTCTGGTCTGCCCTGGCGAGGCCCACACTGGGCTGTGCTCTGCTCCCAGCACCTTGCCATGGTCCCTTCCCGGTGACCATCCAGGCTCTCCTGGGCTGGAGACCTGTTTCCCTCAACTATTTCGTGGGTTCCACAGCTCTAGAATTTGTTCAGAGACATTTTTTACAGGTGTTTGGAGGGGTTTGGGGGAGAGCTTAAGCTGGTCCCTGCTTTCCCTCTGATGTCTTGCCTCTACCCCCCGGTCAATTTTAGTCTTAACCAAATTAATTTCATTTATGGGTACTAGGCACTGTTCTCTGAACTGGGGATACAAAAAAGAAAAAAAAAACATCCCCTCCATTCATCTTTAGAATATTGCTCCATCAAATATGCTCTCTCTCTTTAATGTTCATTATTTTACTTTCTATTGCTATTTTGTTAATTTGTTTTCCTCCCTTTTTAAAAATCAGGTTGCCTAAAGGATTTTTTAAATATCATTTTTCCACTAGATCAGAAGTTTTATAAACTCATCACTAAAAACTTCTGTCTTTATTAACTATATAATCTTTGATTTTCAAATTATGAATTTCTCCTCTAATTTTCACAAAGTCCTCTTTTAAAATTTTTTCGTTTTTGAATTTATAATTTTTAAAATTGCATACTCACCTTGTTAATCTTTTTATTCATTTTGTAAATGTATATATTTAGGGACATATTATTCCTGTCCCTCTCAGGGTGGCTTTAGCAGCATCCCAGAAATTTTAGGATGTTGTCTTTATTTTTGCTTTGTTTGATATCATATTTTCAACTTCTGTTTTCTTGGATTCCCTTGATATATAGTAAATTTTGTCCTAATGTTTGATTTTGATTCTCTAAATGTTTTTCCTTTTTACATGTATTTCTTGTGCATAAGAAATTGGGGGTGGGGTTCTCATCCATTTTCCTACTCTCATTTTATTGGATTCATCTTTAAAATTTCAGATAATTAGGTTTGTGTTTTCCTCTATTTAGTTTTCTAGTCGTGTGTGTGTGTGTGTGTGTGTGTGTGTGTGTTCGTAGGTGTTTAAAGAATTGTTTATCCTCTTTTTAAAAGTCAATACTTTTCCTTATGAGTAATTTTGTTTAAATTACTTTTATAGAACTGAATTAAGGTGTCTTCCTCCCCGTCTTCAGTTTGTCAACTCTTTTCCTAGTTTGGGATTTTATTTAAATTGCAGATTTCTTTTATTTAGTCACCTATTTCTTTCCCTCTCACTTAGGCAGCAAGTTCAAAATCCCCTCCCTGTTTGTCTCCTCCAACTTCTTTTGTTAGGATTTTTCCTGTGCTTTTTTCCAAATAATTTTTTTCTCATTAATTCTCTTCTATTCCTGCTTATTCTGAAATTTTATTATCCAAATTAAGATCTTTATTCTTTAATCTCTCTGTTTCTCATGGAGTTAAAGCTTCCAAATATTTGAATTTGAGTTCCTTATTCTAACCCAATTTCTATGATATTTTCTTTATAGGTATTGCTTCATTGTTTCATTTTTCTATAATTATTTTCTTTTAGAACTATCCATTTGTAAATGAAGTAATATAGATAGAAGCAGTACTCCATTGGTATAAATTATCCTGCGTCCTAAATCATGCAGTCTGATTTTGCCCCCTGTCTTCCTTGTGATTTCTCTTCCCATTGGCAATTCCATCTCTTCTTAGAGTAGGCCAGCCCTGTTGAGTGCCAGCTGTTCTTAAGAACTCTCATGTCCCTTTTCCTTGGGAATGATGTTGTTCAGGGTGGCACCAACCTCCTAGAGAAGATGGGCTCCCAATGTATCAACTGCCCCTTCTGCCAGATTAAACCATCATGAGATCTATATCTCTAATTATGGGAATGCACCAGTTCTCCCAGTGGAGTGCTCTTCAGTGTGACCCTTTTTTCTCATTAGATTGAGATACTCTTTTTCATCTCCATCTTTTGCTCCCATCTGCTACTTCCCCCAGTTACCATCTCCTTTTCTTCTCAGACACCATAGAAGTTTTCTATTACTTTGCTCTTTCCCCAGGAACTTGATGAGGGTTTTTCACTTATTCCCCTCACACTCATTCTTCCCCTACTCTCACCTCATTTATATATACTCTTACTGTTTAGATTTGTTCTACAAAATATATAGGGGAAATGTGGTATTTAATCCATGGTGCTTCAATTTTGCTCTTCTACCTTCACTTCTCCTATTTATTACATCTTTATCCCTTATATACTTTTAAAAATCTCTTCATCCCTTCCTCCTCAATTAATTTTTTTGCCCTGTGGGTCTATATGTCTCTCTTATTTAGAGAAACAAACCTCTAAATATGGTGTAATTTATTTCATTATTTATTCTTTCCTTATTAAATTGTTCTGATTCACCTTACTTGTAGTTCTATTGTTTGTAATATTTGCAAGTTGAATATTCTGATCATGTCTGTTTTTATGAGAATGTCTCCAAAACCTCTCTTATTGAATATATTTGTTCATTGATTAGGCTTAGGTTTTTAGGGCATGTCATTTTTGCTTGTAGCTTAAGCTTCTTTGGTTGGGAAGGAATTATTCAATTTCCTTCCCAGTTTCTAGTGGGTCTACAACAATTTTGTGCTATACAATTTCCTTTCCATACAAGAGAGTCTTTCTTATGACTCTTTGCAAACTTTTTTTTTTTTGGTATTGGAACTGATGAAAATAACCATGAAAATGTTTCTTGGAGTTTGAAGCATAGTATTTTTTTTTCTTCCTAAAGGTGATCCATGTATTATTTTGTTTGTTCGTTTGTTTTCTATACATAGTTCTGCTTGGTTTTTTTTTTTCTTCTGCCATTACAGTGTTTAGGTTTTGATTTCCCATATTTTTCCCCCTGGAAGGCCAGGGATCCATAGATTGTTTTTATTTACCTTTCTTTTTGGTCAATGATTGAACTTCCAGGTCAAATGAGCAACAAGATGGTGAACTAAATAAATGTTTATCCAGTATTTACTAACAAAAACAAAAAAACAGCCCTAAATAGTATTATGCACTAGAGTTAGAGAAATTACGGTTGAATCCACAAGACAATAAAGCAAGAAACTTAATGGAGTAGTAGCACTTGAGAACTCAAATACTTAAAGGTACTTAACTCAGAACTCTTTCTCCACCCATCTCCGTATTATGGTAGGGTGTACAAGCTGTGATCAGCTCATGTTGCGGGATGGAGGCAGGGATTCACTTAATTGGCTCTTCCTAGTTATGTGAAGAGGAAAGGGGGAAACTGGGCTTTCTTCTGTAAAGGGAAGCCCCCAGTTTAGGGAACCACATGGCTGCAATGAAGGCCTAGAGACAAGGGTTGGGAACCTGGGCCCTCAAGGCCACATGTGGCCTCCTAGGTCCTTTGGTGAGACCTTTTGACTGACTCCACGTTTACAGAACAAATCCTTTTATTAAGTGGATTTGTTTTGTGAAGTTTGAATTCAGAGGGCTGCATTTGAGGACTTAGAGAGCCACTGGAGGCCTCAGATTCCTTACCCCTGCCAGACTATTCATATTACCTGTGATGGTAATTAGGGTGGAACTTTTTTTTTTACTGTTTTCTCTTATGGAGCACTGAGGTAATCAAGTGCCTTTGATGAGTGTGGCCTTTGTTTCTTTGACTAAATCGGGAGTCTTTGATGACCTGCTTACCTCAAGGGAAAGCCTAGTTCCCATAGGTTTGAGTCGCATGTTTGTGATGCCCTTTGACCCTGAACAGGGTATATAAATTCAGAGGTTAGCATTTTGTTTGGGGCTCTCATTCACTGGAAGACTGTCCTGTGATTTGACCAGATGAGACTCTGGGTAGCCACTGGAGCCCCCCAGCTTTGAAAACCCAAATGTTGGTGCCTCTCTCTCTGGTAACTTAATTCTTTGGTCAGACAGCTAGAGGGCTATCTGTTGATAACTGTTTGTGTTTGCTCTGTTTATATTGTCTCTATTTGTAATTTCTGTTTGTATTTGCTCTGAAGTTCAGGGTGCTGGCTTTTCCCCCTGAACTAAGTGAATGAAATATGTATGTTTGATTAAAGTGAGATTGTTAACCCCTTAAAGTTGCTTTCCTTAGGAAAGCATCTGTGCTATCAGCCTTCCTGTGTGCTGGTGTTGTTGGTCTTTCACCCCCGCAGCAGGTGCTAGCAATGTTGTTGTTATATAACTCTCCTTTCTCGTGTCATAGCAGATATGAACTTTAATAGGATGGGCAGGGGCCAGGAATGTGCTAAGCCTGGGGCCACTGGTGGCAGCTCCCTCTGTGAAATGGTAATGGACCTCTCTGAATGTGATATCCCCAGTGAGTCTCCTTTCTCTGCCACTGTCAGTTCTGGCCATGTGGACATCTTCTCATAAATAGCTGGACATGCTGAACTGCTCTGGTCTTGGTTTGTGGGTGGCTTCCCCTGTTGTGGGCTTGTTATCCCAGGCTGGTTCTTTACTGAGCTTAACTGTCTGTGATGAATCCTTGAGTAATGGTGCAGTTCTCCCGGTGGACTGTTGCTGTTGATCTCAATGAGCAGTTGGTAGCCTGGAGATTCACTTGCTGATACTGTCAAGGGGTCAGTAGAATCAATGGCAAAACTTTACTGGTGTGTATTTCAAGGGACTATTCAGGGTCTTTTGCTGTGCAGTGTGTCCTCTGAGGGAAAGTGAGCATCGTCATCTGCCCCAAAGTGAGTTCCTCCATGCAGGGAGTTTACTACTTCCTACTAATGTCTGACCTCCAGCTTCCAGCGAGAAGAGGAATCAAACTTTCCTCCCACCTTTCACCTTGTACATTCTATCTCCTGCTGAGAGAAGGTGGCAAGGGCCTGGGCTGAGCATCTTCTTCCATTTGCCACAAAGTCTCAACTTTCATTTGTGCTAGCACAAAACAACTTTCATCTCCTGCTGCCATCTGATCTCCCGACTGAGATGTGGAGAACGTCTGGTGCCAAAAGGAACAACTTTCTCTTTGACCTCAGGCCTGTCTCACCCAACTGTTCTGGCTGGGTCCATGACATGTTCATGTTATACAACCTCAGATGAGTCATCACTGCTGATAAACAATCCTACTATACATGCCTTATTGATTCCCTATCCCACTCTTTACAGCAGCGCTTCCAAACCTTTTCATATCTCCTTAGATCTCCTATGGCTCCCCCCTTCCCATGCCACTCCACACCCAGCTGAGAAACATAGAGGCCATTCACCATAAGCTCGGTCTTCTCCCTTCTTCCTCATTTTGCATTACGTCTTCTACCATTATCTCCTCTGTCACCTTTGTCTTACATGATGAGGTAGCTTTATTCCTTAGCAAGGCTAACCTGCTTAAATGATCCCATTCCATTCCATCTCTTTTAACAGAAATCCCTGTTATCCCCACTCTGTCACTTACTTTCAATCTCTGACTGTCTGCTGGCTCATTTCCTCCTGCCTAAAACATGCCTGTGTCTCCTTCATCCTGAAAAAACCCCTCACTTTGTCCTCCCATCCATGCTAACTATTGTCCTATATCTTTTCTGCCTTTCATGGCTAAAGTACTTAAAAGGCTATCTACCATAGGTACCTCCACTTTTTCTCCTCTTACTCCCTCACACTCTGATTTTGGGCCTTATCATTCCACCAAAACTGCTCTCTCCAGAATTACCAATGTTCACTTAGTTGCCAAATCCAGTGGCCTTTTCTCAGTCCTCATTCTCCTTGACCTCCCTGAAGGCTTTGACACTAGTGACACTACCTCTCTTGGTTCTCCTTTTACCTATCTGACTTTTCCTTCTCAATCTCCTTTGCTGGATCCTCATCCAGGTTACACTCTTTAACCATAGGTGTCCCTCAGGGTTCTGTCTTGGATCCTCTTTTCTTCTCCCTCTATACTACTTCAATTGGTAATCTCATCAACTCCCATGGATTTAATTACAGTTCTCAAATCTACCTATCCTGCTATTTCAACAATCCAGCTAGCAGCTGCTGTGAGGATGTAAAACCGACAACAACCAGCTTACAGAATGCTGCAAGCCCAGGTCCTTTTGATCTGCTTTACTTAAGGAAAGCAACATTAAGGGGTTAACAATCTTACTTTAATCCAGCATACAAATATCGTTTGCTTAGTTTAGGGGAAAAAACCAGCACCCTGAATTACAGACCAAATACAATTCGTAATTATCAACATCTGAGTGTTCAGCAGGGGAGCTCATTACAATGTCTGACCCAGAGTCACATGCCACTCCTGCTGTGGCTCAGAGCTCCTAGAGAGAATACCAACCTTTGCTCTTATATATCCTGTTCAGGGCCCTGATCTCACCCAGGCTGGGCGTGGAAAAGTTTCCCACCCCCAATATCACATCAGATACAAATCAATGACTCCCAGTTGTCTCAGTGCTGAGAAATACAGAAACATCCCACTTTATCTGCCCCATTGAAACAGAGGCCGGAATCATTAAAAGTCAACAGCAAAAAGTCCCACGTTAATTACTGTTACACCTGCCTCAATCTCTCTGCTGACCTCCACTCTCATACCTTCAACTGCCTTAAAGACATCTTAAAGTGGATGTCCAGTAGATATCTTAACTTCAACATGTTCAAAACTGAACTCATTATCTTTTCCCCCAAACTCTCCCACCTCCTAATGTCCCAGTTATCGTACAAGGTAACACCATCCTCGCAGTCCCTCAGGCTCACGACCTAGATTTCAACTTGACTTTCTAACACTGCCCCCCACCTTTCCTATTTGTCACCAAGATCTATCATTTTCACTTTTGCAATATCTCTTGAATGTGACCCCTTCTCTCCTCTGCGCTCTGATGCAATAGGCTACCTGCCTCAACTTCTCTTGACTGTAATCCTTCCTCCATTCTTGCCTGCTGTCCTACTGGTATTATTTTCTTTTGGTCTCTAGCTCCATTGTAACTTTCTGACTGGCTTATACTTTGGAAAAACCATGGCTATTCTAATTTCTGGTCCTGGTTATGGTTTTTGGGCTGTGACAACTTTTTTTTTTCTTCTTCTTCTTCTTTTTTTTTTCTTTTGTTGAGATTTTGCCAGCATTGTGCTAGTAAATATTTAACAACTGGCTGTCTGGGGGAAAATTTTGTGCATGACATTATTTTAAGTTTAATATGTGTTATTTACATTTTTCCACTTTCTTTGGTCTAGACGATTAAGACAGTAATAAATCAAGTCCTGATGTTTAGCTTTTGCCAATTTCTTAGTTGTAAATGCTCATGCAGAAAATTTAAAAATGGGCTCTTGTGAGCTGAGTACAAGATATAGCTTCAGTGTACTTCTGGATTTTGCCTGATCTACTGTTCCACCTGGTTTCCTCCTCCCCAATATTTGGAACTGAAGTCTGACTTAATTTTTATTAGAAATGAGATATGATCCCAGTCCTTGGAGTGACTGTGACAGACCTGAGACCAAGGGGTAGAACATCCTAGGGGATATTTGTTTTCCTCTGCCTTGCTGATTAGGCAGCAGGTCATTAATGATTTTAAGCCTATTTTTAGGCATCATTCACAGAGTCCCAGAAAGGGGACAGGCAAAATCTCTTTTGGAGCATCTGATATAGCCATATGAAGAAGGGTTGGTTGTTTCTTAGATTTGACTGTGTATTTCCACATGGTGTGGATATATTTTTGACTTGATTTCCTCTTTGCAGGTGGGAATGTAGAGAGCTGCACCTGTATATATTTGCTAAGTGTCTGTGTTTAGTAAAAAGCATTTTTAGGGGGGAAAAAAACCTTCCTCAAGATTTATTTTTTCTCATTTGTAAATTTTTATCTGGGGCCAACTTGTACCTGGCCCAAGTCCCTGTTGACCAAACCTTGCTGGGTGGTGACAGGAAGATTAGGGAGTAGGTAAATGAAAAATAGCTTTAGACCAAGGAGAGAGGGTGTGTGTGTGTGTGTGTGTGCGCGGTGCGAGCACGCATGTCTGGCTGTGTGTGTGTCTGGTTGTGTTGCGAAAACCAATCATGCTGTTTAAAGTTTTTTTTTTTTTATAAAAGAAGTAATTTGATTTGAATCTTTTTTTCTTTCTCTCAATTATTAACAGTTTTTGCAGAGTTTATTTAACTTTCCTTAGGCCCTTTCTGGTGAGTACTAGGACATACATAGCACTTGATTTAAGATGAGTATTAAATAGCCAGGTTGTGTTAGAAATATGGATTACTTCACCTTATTTGTCCCTTTTGGTTTCCTAGGCCTGAAGCCTTTATGGATTGACTTCAGGAATGTTAATTACTTACATCCATGAAAGAATTTACAAATGGTTGCCTCTCAACCTTAGCTTACCCATGGAGGATAATGACAGTTGGTGCTGAAGAAAAGTGGGAAGCATGAATTATATTTTTCATTCAATGTAGTAATGCTCCTGAAGCTCGATAAAATGTTTCTTTAACAAACCATGAACTCCCTCTCCTCCTGAGCCACAGTATCCTGCCTATATTCAAAGTAGGCAAAGACACCCATTATCCTAATCCACTGTACCGTCATATCTCTAGCAAACACATGTGAGTGATTGCTTTTCAATATTGATTTTGATGCCAGGTGTATAAGTCTTCCATTTGACAAGCAAGAAAAAAACCCAGGAAATCATGCTTTTCTCAACTTTGTTACCTTAATTGTTTAAGTTCTGTCTCTTCAGCCACAGCTTGCTTTGATATATGAACAGGAATCCTCTTCTGGCTTTTAGAACATAAAAAAGTGATTTGTGTTGGCTCATCTTTGCAATAAAGGCAGAAGGCTGATACCCGGAGGCTGATGTAACCTTTTCTTTCTCTCTTTTTTTCTTTTTCCTTCTTGTTTCTAATCAGGTGCGATTATATGCAAGACCCGATGCAGTCAGAAGAGGATCTGGGGATTATGCTCTCCATATAACAAAGAGATTGATAGAGTTTTATGAAGACTACTTCAAAGTGCCCTATTCTCTACCAAAACTAGGTAAGACTTTCTTCAATTTTTCATTATAGCAAGAAGTACTTAAAAGTTGAGTTTGTATTTTCTTGTTTGCTTTTTAATTTTCTTTTTTCATTATAAAGTTCGCAAACATAATTATCCCTATGTAAAAAGAAGTACGGAAAATGAGGATTTCTCATGCAACCATGAATCAACTACATGTGCAACTTGTTAAAAATATGTGTGTGTATATACATATAACACACACCCCATTTCTTATGGCACAATACTTTTCATTATATTAATATGCCCTAATTTGCCCAGTGTATCCTTAATTGATGGATATGCATCCCTTCCCTCCCCAGTTTCCAGAATTTTGCTGCTACAAAAATGCTATAATTATTATATTTTATATTATATAATTATTATTTATATAATATAATTATATTATATTATATAATTATTATTTTTATACATACATATATTTTCTGTGTTTTTTGATCTCTTTGGGGATACAAACATAGTGGGATATTTTTATCCCACTTATTGGGCCACAGCTCATTGATATTTTCGGTACAATTCTAAATTACTTTGCAGAATGATTGTATCAATTCACCGCCCTACCAGTTGTGGATTAGTGTTCTTATCTTCTCTCATCCCCTCCAACAATTGTTTTCCTTTGGAAATTTAGTTGGTATAAGGTAAAAGGGAATTCAGAATTATTTTTATTTGAACTTCTCATATTAATGATTTAAAACATTTTTATGTGATTATTGATAGCTTGAATTTCTTCCTTTGAGAACTGCCTGTTCAAATCCCTTGATTAGTTATCTATTGTGAAATGACTCTTGTTTTTATATATTTGAGTCAGTTTCCTATGTATCCTGGGCATCAAAAATTTGTCAGAAAAATTTGCTGCAAATATTTTTCCAAATTAATTTTTCCTAATGTGAATTGTATTGATTTGTCTACATAAAACCTTTGCAATTTTTATGCTCAGATTTGTCCATTTTTATTTGCTTTGATCCTACTTATCCCTCATTTTGTGAAGAATTCTTCCCTTACCCATAGTAATGAAAGATTTCTCCTTCCCTGCTCATCTAATTTATCTGTTATTTAACCTTTTATCATTACCGTAGGTCGTGAATCCATTTGGAGCTTATTTTGTGGTACATAGTGATTTGTTGTTCTGAACCTAAGTTGCATTAGACGGCTTCTCAATTTTCCTTCAAATTTTTCTTGAATAGCCAATCATTATTCCAGTGTATTAGATTATGGATTTATCAAATACTGTACTGTGTTGCTATGTTCATTTACTTCTGTATCTTGTATAATTAATCTCTTCTACTGATCAACATGTCAAAAAAGGAAAGTAGATCAAAAACAAAAAAGAAAAAGAAAAGGGAAAATCAACATAACTGATCAAAACAAAAAAAATCTGAAAATCTGTTCAATGTGCCACACTGGGGTAGAGAAATCTTCTCATATCTTGTCTTTGAAGCCATGTTTGTTCACTGGAATTTCCAAATATTCATTTTTTTATGGTTGTTCTTTCCATTTACATTGTATTTCTACTGAATTTTATTATTTTTTTCTAATTCTGTAAAATAAATCTTGTTAGACTGGTTGATTTGGCATTGAATGTATAAACTAATTAAGAAGTTTTATCATTTTTTATGTTGCCAAGCCCAACTATTAGCAATTAATTTCTCTCTCCAGTTATCCAAGTTCCTCATTCTTTTGCTTTGTACTTGTTTTAATACAATTAGTGTGTATATCTAGGTGTATATTCTGTATATTCTGTAGTTTTTTTTGAATGGCATCTCTTTTTCTATTTCTATTTCCTAATTGAATTTGTTGGTAATATATAAAATGTCTGACAATTTCTGGATTTATTTTATATGATTCTACTTTATAGAAGTTTTTAATAATTTAAATTCATTTTAGTTTTTTCTGTTTTCTTGGTTTTTTTATTTGTTTGCTTTCATAATTTTTATTGCATGCCCAATTAATTGGTCTTTCTGTCTTTTGAAAATGTTTAGATATAAATTATCTCTTAAACAATGTTTTGGATGCATCCTCCAAATTGTGGTATGTTGAATTTTCATAATTTTCTTTGATTAAGTTATCTGTTGTCTCTATGATTTATTCTTCGGCCCAGCAATTTGTTAAGATTTTTTAGTTTCTCATTAAGTTTGAATCCTTTTCCATTGTTTTTTATTGAGTATTATTTTTTTATCACATATTGGTAAATAAAGGATATGTTTAACATTTTTACTTTTGTTTTTATGTGTTTTTTTGCCCTATACAAGTATTTGATTTTAATTAAGGTGCTACATACACCTAAGATACATACATACATACATACATACGTACATATATATATCCATATATATATGGATATATATATATATATTCCTTTGAATTCCTGTTCACTAGTTGTCAGAGATGTAGTATATCTAACATAAATAAAATTTTATTTGAGTCCTTTCTTGTTTGTCTTTTTTAAAATAGCTTGTCTAAGTCTGAAAGGCTTATACTGAGGTCTCCGACTATTATAATTTTTTCTGTCTATTCTTGTAATTTGATTAACTTTTCCTTTACAAATTAAATGCTCCCATTTATACTGTATACGTGTTGTCTGGCATAGTTGTTTGTTTTTTATTTTTCCCTTTAGAATATGAATTCCTTGAGGGAATGGACCGTGATTTTTGTCTTTCTTTGTATGCAATACTTAGAACAGTGCCTGACAAATAGGAAGTACTTAATGTATACATCTTGTTATTGACTGTGACAATACTATGCTATTTTATTTGTAAAGGTTAAGTATTTATATTATGTGTGGGTTCTTTAAGCATAACATAGTGCCCCTGTTAAGCTATTTAAACCCCATCTGTCTACCCTATTGCCTTGTCTAAGATAATGATTGCCACTCCTGTTCTTTGCTCTTTGGTGTTTTCATGAAGTATAACAAATTTTGCAGCAATTTATCTCTATGTTCAAGGGCCTTTCTTGTAAATGACATATTTTTATGTTATTTTATTTAATCTGTCTTTGTTTTTATAAGCGAATTAATCCCATTCACATTCACAATAACTATTATTAATTGTATATGTTCCTTTATTATTTCCTCTTGAACTTTTCCCTATTTTTGTCCTTTTGCCATCTTTATATATATAAAAGGAGGTGGCAAAAAGGGAAGGAATGTGTGTATATATGTATGTATGTATGTATGTATGTGTATATATGTATGTATGTATGTATGTATGTATGTATATATATATGCATATATAGATGGATAGTTAAAGTTGTTTGCACTTGCTCTTTTATATATCTTCTCTTCACGCAGCCCAGACCCTAATCACTAGTTCTCCCTCCCTCTCTCCCTTCCTTCCATTTTTCTTTCTTCCTCCTTATGACCTATTCTTCAAAATTGAAGTTTGTTTTACATGTTATCTAGTCCTTCCCTGACTCTTTCCTTCCTTCTGAACCCTCTTCCCTTCTATTTTACTATTCAGTTAAACATATTGTCACACTAAATTCTTTTACATACATATGCATGAACGTGGTGGTAGTGGTGGTAGAGTATATTCTACCCTTCTTTTTCTGGTTGAGGTAAGAGTGAAGTCAAGAAGGTATTCTCGGTTCCCTTCTATCCTCCATGTTGTGTGTTCTTCTCTCACCCTCCCATTATGAGAAATAATCATTTTCTCCCTTTGTTTCCCATTTTTTCCACACTGAATTCCTTGTTCCTTATCCTTTTTTCCTCCCTTAAGTCCATTAAAACAGAATAAGCCCATTGTCTAATGACCTCCTGCATGTCCCTGCCCATATTCATTTCAGGCCTGTTTGCCTGACTTCCCAGGTGAGACACTTCTTAATTTCTATAGGCTTCTGGCTTTCTTTTGCTCCTGCTAAAAAAGAAGAATCCTGTGTTGAATGAAGGAGCGTATTTTTATTTCTTTTTAAATTTCTCTGTCATTATTGAATGTGGAATACTTTAAAATTTTTTTGCTGCAGTCTGTGTGGGAGAGCTGAGCTTCTCCAGGTTCTCTCATGTCACCATCTTTTTTTTTTAACTTTCTTAATTTTTGTTATTTATTTAATACTTTTAGTTTTCAACATTGATTTCCACAAGATTTTGAGTTACAAATTTTTTCCCCATTTCTACCCTCCCCCACCCCAAGATGGCATATATTCTGATTGCCCCTTTCCCCAGTCTGCCCTCCCTACTGTCACCCCATTCCCCTCCCCACCGCCCAGTCTCCTTTCCCCTTACTTTCTTGTAGGGCAAGATAGATTTCTATACCCCATTGCCTATATATCTTATTTCCCAGTTGCATGTAAAAACAACTTTTTTTTCATGTCACCATCTTAATGAGGAGTTCTGGATCCTATTTTGCAGAATAGATTAAGAATACATATACATGCATATTCACACACATATAATATATGCATATACATATGTATATGCATATGTATATGCACATATGCATTTGTTTACATATGTATATATATACTCATAAATCCATATATATGTATTACATTATATATATGTATGTGTTGTTTTTGTTGTTGTTCAGTCATTTTAGTTGTGTCTGACTCTTCATGATCCCATTTGGGATTTTCTTGGCAAAGATACTGGAGTAGTTTGCTATGTCCTTCTCCAGCTCATTTTACAGATGAGGAAGCTGAGGCAAACAGGGTTAAGTAACTTGCTCAGGGTCACTCAGCTGGGAAGCATCTGAGGCCAGATTTGAACTCAGAAAAATGAGTCTTCCTGACTGCAGGACTGGCACGCTGTCCACTGTGCTCCCTAGCTGCCCGTATAAGTATGTACAAATACACTTCCCCACATATGTACTGGATCTATGATTTCATTGGTATGGGGACTCCCAATGAAGATCTCTCTCTCCCACTGTGACTCTGAGGTTCTTCTGGAATTTGTTGCCTTATGATTGCCTGGGGGCTGCTGCATTAGGCAGCTTACCAAGTTTCCTGCAGGTTGTATGTTTCAGAGGCAGAACCTGAATACAGAGCTTCCTGACTCCCCAGGCAAGTTCTTTATGTGCTATACACCTCACTGCCTCTCCATCTATTTTAGTGAGTCAATGTCAATAAGACAGAAAAAGAAGTCAGTGCCATGCAGTGAAAAGATGGCCAGATTGGGAGTCACAGGATTTGGGTACCAATCCCAGATTTTCCACTTGCTACCTGTGTGATCTTGGGCTTTAGTTTCCCCATGTGTAAGCTGAGGGGATTGTCCTAGAACACCTTTTCCAGCTAAATTGGTAATTCTTTAATCAGGAGCTATTTTCAGACACCCAGAGCAGAAAATTTCATTTTGTCCAAAGTGATAAAGGGAATGATCTTGATTTGTTAGAGTCCTGCCTTCAAAGGTACTCTATAGAAATGAGAAAGGCATCCATCTATGTGGGTGTGGGATCCCCAAAGAGAAAAGTCTCCTTGATTAGTTTCTGCTTTCTTGCTGCTCAGCATGTTAGCCCCTCAATTTCCTTAACAATCCCTCAGGCTGTTTTTGTTCAGTCATGTATATTTTGATTGCTCAGCTACATATACAAAAGAGATCAGACTTTCTTAAAATGGGAAAAAATGGAAACTTTGCATTATTTAAAGAGATTATATCTGCTACCTCAAATCTTTGAGTTCCTTCATGGGACTTAATAAACCTAGTTATCCTAATGTTAACTGACTGTGCTTCTGATTTTGACTGCAGTTATTCTTTTCTACCTCCAGTACTTCCTGAAGGTAATTTTCTCTTCTTCCCACTCCTATTCCACATTGGACTATGGCAGCAATAGCTTCCCCCCCCTTTCCCTATTACTCTTCTAATTCCCCAAAGCATGTTTGATCAAGGACCAGAAGAAGAAAGAAAGCACATTGCTTCCCAGTAAGAATAAAGTACTGACTTGATCAGAGGTTTTAGGGTTTTGAAACCCAGCTTTTTCTCCCTGGAGTACTGGATCTATTTCATTAAAGTACAGCCTGCTGGGTAGCTTTAATAGTCTTACAGTGAACAGTTCACAAACCAGATAAAATAATTGATACTATTATAACTGTGTGTTACATGCATTTTTGAATTAAATTGACAGATCAGGATTCTTGGGTCTTTTGGAAAGATGTCATTGACATTAATTGATAAAAGCTTAGCTGAAGTCAGGCATTTTTGTTTCTGATTTTTAAAATAATTCTGGTAGCTCAAATACACTTCACTATTAAAGTTTGTGTCATTGGCATCACCCTGACCTGCAAATACCTGGGGCAGGAATACCTGACCTCAATTCTTTGCATGGGAAGTGAGACTGTTCTTTACCCCAGGTAAAACTGGCTGGGAATTTCCCAGCATGACCCACTAATCCATGACTCTTGAGTGCTTCTATTGCAAGTTCACTGCTCACTAGTACCAAGTGAGGAAAAAGCAAGAAACTGTGGATCTTTTCTCTGTCCCCTTCAGACCAATCATTAGTACTGAAACCCAGTTCCCAACTTCAGGGGATTCTGTTAACTGCCCATTCTTGGCCAGGTAGTGTTTCTCTGTTTCACTCACTATTGAATCACACAGGCTTTCATCTTAAAACAGTCTTCACTGTTACTATAACTAATTACATGACCTTATAGTATATATAATGGAATGATTCACTTTGCTTTATGCATCTAAGGAAGCTAATGAAATTTCTTTTGCTGTCCTACTTATTACCTATGTCTTGAGATATTTATGTCTATGTACTAATGCGTTATAGATGTATGCTCCTTAAACACTTCCTGCACCATAATCCCTAAAAGAAATAATTTTATATGGCATGATGTAAAGATTTGGCCTTCCCTTCTAATATGCACTATGAAGTGTGTTTCAGTAAAGTAATTGCTACAGATGCCAACCCAGTCTCATCTTAAGAATGTGCAGATTTTCATTAAGTTGTTAAATCAGCTTGGCTTGCTAGTGTATGCTGTATGAATCTTTTAAAACATCTCTGAATTAGAGGAGTAATTTTTATTGGTATTTGGCATATAGAATGTTTCTATTTCATTCAGCAACTAGCATAATGCCTTGAATAAAACAGGCTTTTGATAAATGTTTGGATGGAAGAATATTCGTGCCAGGAAGATGATTCCATTCATTCATTCATAATATTATAGAATCAGAAAACTGAACAGCTGGAAGAGATCTTTGAGTCCATTTAGCCCAATTTCTGGCCAAGTCATGAATCTGAGCTGTAATGTTTATGACGAGTAGTCATTCAGACTTTTCTTAAAAAAACTTTAGTGGCAGGGAATTCACTGTACCCTGAGGGAGTTTGTTCCACTTTTTGACAATGTTAATTGTTTTTGGAGGGTGGGACAGCTAGGTGGTGCAGTGGATAGAGTACCAGGCATGAAGTCAGAATGACTCATCTTTGTGAGTTCAAATCTGGCCTCAGACACTTGCTAGCTGTGTGACTCAGCGCAAGTCACTTAATTCTATCAGTTTCCTCATCTACAAAGTGAGCTGAAGAAGGAAATGACAAGCTATACCAGTATCTTTGCCAAGAAAACTCTGAAAGGGGTCACAAAGAGTCAGACATGACTGAAAAGATAAACAACAATGACATTTTTGATTTTTAAAATGTGTTATGATTTATTTCATTAAAATTTCCCATTTATATGTAAAATTTTTAAAACAACCATTTCTTAAAATTTCGAGGTCCAAATTTTCTCTTCCCTTTCATCTCTCCCCCTCGAGAAGGCAAGCAACTTGATTTCGATGAACCTTAACCCTCCCAACTTCAATGTGGGGTGATGCAAAACATTTCCATATTAGCCATGTTGCAAAAGAAAATACAAACAAAATAAAACAAAAACAAAGAAAGTAAAAAGGTACGCTTCATTTTGCACTCCAGAGTTTATCAGTTTTCTGGAGGTAGATGGCATTTTTCATCATGGGTTCTTTGGGATTGTCTTAGATTGTTGTCTTGATCAGAGTAGCTAAGTCTTTCACAGTTGATCACCCTTACGTTATTGTTGCTACTGTTCTCCTGGTTCTGCTCACTTCACTTTGTATGAATTCATATAAGTCTTTTCAGGTTTCATCATTTCTTATAGGACAATAGCATTCCATCGTAAGCATATAGTAGTACTTGTTTCGGCGTTCCTTAATTAATGGGCATCCTCTCAATTTCCAGTTATTTGCTGCTACAAAAGGAGCTGCTTTAAATATTTTTGTACAAATAGGTCCTTTTCCCTTTTCTTTGGTCTCTTTTGGTGTATAGACCTAGTAGTAGTATTGCTGGTTCAAAGGGTATGCAGTTTTATAGCCCTATAGGCATAATTCCAAATTACTCTCCACTAGGGCTGGACTCCACCAAAGGTGCATTAATGTCTTAATTTTTCCACATCCCCTCCAGCTTTTGTCATTTTCCTTTTCTGTAATGTTAGCCAGTCTGATGTGAGATGGTATCTCAGAGTTATTTTAATTTGCATTTCTCTTATCAGTAGTGATTTAGAACTTTTTTTTTCATGTTACTGTTGTTAGCCTTGATTTTTTGTCTCCTGAAAACTGCCTGTTCATATCCTTTGACCATTTATCAACTGGGGATAGCTCTTTTTTAAAAAAATAAATTTGACCCAGTTCTCAATATATTTGGGAAATGAGGCCTTAATCAGAGAAAGTTGCTCTAAAAAATTCCCCCCAGTTTCCTATTTTCCTTCTAAATTTGGCTGCATTAGTTTTGTTTGTGCAAAAGCTTTTTAATATTGTGTAATGAAAATGATCTATTTACTTCCTACAATCCCTTCTATCTCTTGTTTGTTCATAAGCTCTTCCGTACATCTGACAGATATAATTTTTATGCTTCCCTAATTCACTCATTTTATCACCCTTCATTTCTAAATAATTTATCCTTTTTGACCTTATCTTGGCACACAGTGTGAAATGTTGGTCTGTGCCTAATTTCTGCCAAACTGTTTTCCAATTTTCCCAGCAATTTTTGTCAGATGTTGAATAATTACCCTAAAGGCTTGGATCTTTGGATTTATCAAACATTAGCTTACTAAGATCTTTTGCTACTGAGTAATGTGTACCTAATTTATTCCACTGATCCACTACTCTATTTTTCAACCAGTACAATATTGTTTTCACAGTTACCTTTTTTTCCAATATAGTTTAAATCTGGAACTGCTAGGCCACCTTCCTTAATATTTTTTTCATTGATTCCCTTGATATTCTTGACCTTTTGTTCTTCTGGATGAATTTTGTTGCTATTTTATCTAGCTCTGTAAAATAATTCTTTGGTAGCTTGATTGGTATGGCACTTGAATAAGTAAATTAACTTAGGTAGAATTTTAATTTTTATTTTAGTGGCTCAGCCTACTCACAAGAAATTAATATTTTTCTAGTTGTTTACACTTACCTTTATTTGTGTGAAAAGTGTTTTTAATACAGTTCGTACAGTTCCTGGGTTTGTCTTGACAAGTAAACTCCCAAGTATTTTATATTGTCTGCATTTATTTTAAATGGACTACCTTAGAGGTGGGGAAACCTGTGTCCTCCAGGCCATATGTGGCCCTCTCGGTTCTCAAGTGAGACCCTTTGACTGAATACAAACTTTGTAAAACAAATCCTTTTATTAAGGGGATATGTTGTGTGATTTGTCCTGTGAAGTTTAGATTCAGTCAAAGGGCCTCACTTGAGGAACTAGAGGGCCACATGTGGCCTTGAAGCTACAGCTTCCCCTCCCCTGGACTATCTCTTTCAGTCTTTTGCTGCTGGGTTTTTTGGTAGTATACAGAAATGCCAGTGATTATGTGGGTTTATTTTATATCCTGTAACTTTGCTGAAGTTGTTAATTGTTTCAGTTAGTTTTTTTTAGTTGATTCTCTAAGGTTCTCTAAATATGCCATCATATCATCTGCAAAGAGAGATAGTTTTGTTTCCTCGTTGCCTGTATTGATTCCTTCAATTTCTTTTTCTTTTCTTATTGGCATAGCTAGCATTTCTAGTACAGCATTAACTAATAGTGGTGATAATGCACATCCTGGCTTCACGCCTTACCTTAATGGGAAGGCTTCAAGTTTATCCCCATCAAAGATAATGGTTGCTCTTGGTTTTAGATATTACTTATCATTTTGAGAAAGGCTCCTTTGAATTCTCTGCTTTCTAGTGTTTTTTTTAAAAGGAATGTGTTTTGTACTTTGTTAAAGAGTTTTTCTGCATCCGTTGACATAATCATATGATTTTTGTTGTTATTATTATTGATATGGTCAGTTATGCTGATAATTTTTCTAATGGTGAACCAGCCTTGCATTCCTAGTATAAGTTCCACCTGCTCATAATATATGATCTTTGAGATATATTTCTGTAATCTCCTTGCTAGTATTTTATGTAAAATTTTTGCATTGATATCTATTAAGGAAATTGGTCTATTATTTTCTGTTTCTGTTTTTTGCTCTCTGTGGTCTAGATATCATATTTGTGTTATAGAAATTGATAGGACTCTTTCTTTAACTATTTTTTTCAGATGGTTTATATAGTATTGGGATTAATTGTTCTTTAAGTGTTTGGTAGAATTCATTTGTGAATCCAACTGGTCCTGGGGATTTTTTCTTAAGGAGATCATTGATGGCTTGTTCAATTTCTTTTTCTTTTGTTGTTCACTCATTTCAGTTGTGTTGGACCCTTACGTTTCAACAATCCGGCTAGCAGCTGCTGTGGGGGAGTAAAACCAATGACAACCAGCTCACAGAACACTGCCAGCCAAGGTTCTTTTGATCTGTTTTACTAAGGAAAGCAACATTAAGCAGTTAACAATCTTACTTTAATCCAGCATACAAACATCATTCACTTAGTTCAGGGGAGAAAGCCAGCACCCTGAACTTCAGAGCAAATACAGACAAATTGCAAACATCAACAGACAGACATTGTCTGATTCAAATCCCAATTCATAGATACCAGAGTTTAACCAAGTCCGGACATCCAGGCAAGCTGGAGGGCTCTTAACTACAGCTGCCCCGAGTCTCCACATCAGCATGCCACCAAGAGGGAGAGCCCTAAGCAAATTGCTCTGTCTTCTCTTTTTATACAGTTTCAGATGTCATCAAACGTCACCTGAGCGACCAGAACTTAGGCTCCTTTTGATTGACTCTGGTGTTAGCACCTCCCTTCATTGGCCCCACCTGGAGCCCCACCTTAGTTATCAATTTACACCCACATAGGCTTAGCACCTAGTAAGACTCAATCAAAGACACTGAATTAATCAAAGGAAACCAAAGCCAAACTCCTCAAGGATCCCCAATATACCTTCATCACCCCATTTAGGGTTTTCTTGGCAAAGACGCTGGAGTGGTTTGCCATTTACTTCTTCAGCTTATTTTACAGATGAGGAAACTGAGGCAAATAGGATTAAGTGAGTGGTTCAAAGTCACACAGCTTGTAAGCGTTTGAGGCCACATTTGAACTCAGGTCTTCCTGACTCCAGGCCCTGTGCTTTATCTGCTGTGCTACTTAGCTGCCCCCCCTTTTTTTCTAATATAAAATCGTTTACTCTATTTCCTCTTCTGTTAATCTGGGCGATTTATATTTTTGTCAATATCTCTGAGGTCTTTTCTAGTGCTTAATGTGTGCTCCTATGTTCTCCAAAGCCTTTTCCAGGCTAACCAATCTATTTCTTTCAATGGTTCCTCTTATCTCGTGATTTCTGTTTCTCTTACCCTTCAGGTCACTTTCATTGCAGGATAGTTTGTCACTGTTCATTCTAAAAGATGAGGAGTGCATATAGTACTTTTGATGTGGCTGATCAGGGCACCCTGTAGAGGGATCTTCATTCTCTGAACAGTGCTTCCTCTTAATGCTGTCTAGGATAGCATTTGCCTTTTTGGCTTCCACATCACACTGTTAATTCATATTGAGCCTATAGTCCACTAAAATTGGGGAAGTTTTTTTCGCACATGAACTTCCTTTTGAGCATGTCTCTCTCATTCTGTAATTATGTAGTTTATCTTTTGAAGTCCAATTAGAGGACATGAAACAATCTTAGCCTCAGTCACTTCTACCAAATCCTGTTCCAGTCCCTCATTATGGCATGGAGGTGTATCATCACCAAGTCTATTAGTCTTTACCATGCTGCAGAGGCTTGTTAAGCAGACTTACGAGAACAGATAACCTGTTTTCCTAGGAGAAGCCTCACTAAGTAGGGAGGGACTTATCACCAGTAGCCTGCTATTTAGTGATGAATTTTTTAGCCACGGCAATCCATCATGCAAATATAAATACACATAGGGACTCAGTCCTGGTTGCTGCCATTCTATTTCTGCGGCGAACATGGCAAAATGGTGAAACAAATGGTAAAAGGGACTAAGAACATTAGCAAATGTAGATGAAAATTTAAGAACTGTTAGTACTCTAAATGTGAAATTCTTGCCCGGTGAAACATACTGCTGGAGGAGTAAAATTACATGTGTCTTGATATTCTTACTACAGATGCAACTAGAAGACAAATGGAAATTGAAGCTTAAGGGAGCGTTAGCTCACAGATTCTCCTTGTAGAAGAAAATATAAGATTCGGAGAAGTTGTTTTGTTATGTGTCCAAATAAGCAAGAAATATTTCACAAGACATTTGTAAGAATTTTCAAGAAGGCCACCATAAAGATAATTGCATCTTATGGCAGCCCAAGGCAATGCTGGTTTTAAGTATAGAACCATTTGTCATATATTATAGAGTAGGCTGCTAGAAGATTATAATAATATCATCCCCTCATCTGGTGAGAAATACTTGCAAGGAAAACAAATTTGCAGAAAGCAAAATCGTTCTTGGCTTATTTGAGGATGAAACTGAAAGGACAACATACAGATGAAAAATGGAATAGCTACATAAAAATTTTTCTGTAACAAACGTGTTCCTATGAATTAAGTGAAGCTATTACATTTAGACTCAAAATATTACAATTCTTGATATGTTATACAAGGAAGAAGAAATAATACTTTTAAAAAGATGAGAAAAGCAGCCAGACAAGATCTAAAACATGCACAGAGGAAGTTAATGCTGGAGAAGACAAAATTTTGAGGTCTTTGGGTATCAAAGTATCTTAAAACAAAGGGAGGATATTAACAATTTGGAAAAAAATGACCTAAACTTTTAATGCCTTCCTTCGCTCCAAAATATACACAAACACACACACACAAACACCTTCCCCACACACCACACCGCACCCTGCCACTATCACTTACAACAATAACTGAGCTATTATTAATAACTGGTTCCAGGTGTCCAGTTTCCCATCTTTTTTCTTAATCATATTTTTCCAATTGCAAAATTCATTTTTGTAAAATTTTGAGTTCCAAATTTTTCTTTCTCCCTCCTTCCATCCTCCCTCTCCAAGACAGCAAGTGATCTGATATAGGTTATATGTGTACAGTCATGTTAAACATATTTCCACATGTGTCATGTTATGAAAGAAGAAACAGAACAAAAAGGAAAAACCATGAAAAAAGTGAAAATAGTATGCTTTGATCTGTATTCAGACTCAATAGTTCTTTCTATAGATGTGGTTAGCACTTTCCATCTTGACTCTTTTGGGATTGTCTTGGATCATTGTGTTGCTGAGAAGAACTAAGTCTCTCGTAGTTAACCATCACAAAATATTGCTATTGCTGTGTGCAGTGTTCTCCTGGTTCTGCTTACTTCACTAAGCATCAGTTAATATAAGCTTTTCCAGGTTTTTCTGAAATCTTCCTGCTCTCCAGTTCTTATAGCACAATAGTATTTCATTATATTCATATACCATCTTTAAAAGTTTCCCATCTTTAAAAGAAATTTGAGAATAATATACACATGCATTGAAGGTTCCTTGGTGAAAATATGAGAATGGCACAGGCAGGCTTTCATCAATTACTTTCTTTGGCAAACCACAATTTTACAATCATAAAATTTACTGAAGATATAAAGAAGTTTTTAACTCGAGCTCATGGATTTCTCAACGTATCCCTGGATAGATGTCAGGGTGTCTGTGATGGGGAAAAATAGCTCTTAATTTTCATTAACCTTTGTCTGAAATCCTTCAGGTATTAAAAGAAGTCTAAGAGGGAATCAATAATTTTGTTTTTTTCCTTTGTTTATTTAAATATTTAATATTTTTAGTTTTCAGCCTTGATTTGCACAAGAGTTTGAATTACAATTTTTCCCCATCTCTACCCTCCCCCCCACTCCAAGATGGCATATATTCTGATTGCCCCATTCCCCAATCAGCCCTCCCTTCTGTCACCCCACTCCCCCCCAATCCCCTTTTCCCTTACTTTCTTGTAGGGCAAGATAGATTTCTATGCCCTATTGCCTGTATATCTTATTTCCTAGTTGCATGCAAAAACTTTTTTTTGAACATCTGCTTTTAAAACCTTGCGTTCCAAATTTTCTCCCCTCTTCCCTCCCCACCCACGCTCCCTAAGAAGGCAAGCAATTCAACATAGGCCACATGTGTATCATTATGCAAAACCCTTCCACAATACTCATGTTGTGAAAGACTAACTATATTTTGCTCCTTCCTATCCTATCTTCCTTTATTCAATTTTCTCCCTTGACCCCGTCCCTTTTCAAAAGTGTTTGCTTTTGATTACCTCCTCCCCCTTTCTGCCCTCTCTTGTATCATCCCCCCTTTTTTTCTCCTGCCTCCTTCTTTCCTGTGAGGTAAGATACCCAATTGAGTGTGTATGTTATTTCCTTCTTAGGTCAAATCTGATGAGAGCAATATTCACTCATTCCCCCTCACCTGCCCCCTCGTCCCTTCCAACAGAACTGCTTTTTCTTGCCACTTTTATGGGAGATAATTTACCCCATTCTATCTCTCCCTTTTTGCCTCTCAATATACTCCTCTCTCATTCCTTAATTTGACTTTCTTTATATCATTCCTTCATATTCAATTCACCCTGTGCCCTCTGTGTGTGTGTGTGTGTGTGTGTGTATATATATATGTATATATATTATATATGTATGTATGTATGTATGTATGTGTATATTTCCTTCAGCTACCCTAATACTGAGGTCTTATGAATTATACACATCATTTTTCCATGTAGGAATGTAAACAAAACAGTTCAACTTCAGTAAGTCCCTTATGATTTCTCTTCCTTGTTTACCTTCTCATGCTTCTCTTAATTCTTGTGTTTGAAAGTCAAATTTTCTATTCAGCTCTGGTCTTTTCACTGAGAAAGCTTGAAAGTCCTCTATTTTATTGAAAATCCATATTTTGCCTTGGAGCATGATACTCGGGTTTGCTGGGTAGGTGATTCTTGGTTTTAATCCTAGCTCCATTGACCTCCGGAATATCATATTCCAAGCCCTTCGATCCCTTAATGTAGAAGCTGCTAGATCTAGTGTTATTCTGATTGTGTTTCCACAATACTCAAATTGTTTCTTTCTGGCTGCTTGTAGTATTTTCTCCTTGATCTTGGAGCTCTGGAATTTGGTGACAATATTCCTAGGAGTTTTCTTTTTGGGATCTTTTTCAGGAGGTGATCTATGGATTCTTTCTATTTCTATTTTACCCTGTGGCTCTAGAATATCAGGGCAGTTCTCCTTGATAATTTCTTGAAAGATGATGTCTAGGCTCTTTTTTTGATCATGGCTTTCAGGTAGTCCAATACTTTTTAAATTCTCTCCTGGATCTATTTTCCAGGTCAGTGGTTTGTCCAATGAGATATTTCACATTGTCTTCCATTTTTTCATTCCTTATGTTCTGTTTTATAATATCTTGATTTCTCATAAAGTCACTAGCTTCCACTTCCTCCAATCTAATTTTTAAGGTGGTATTTCCTTCAGTGGCCTTTTGGACCTTCTTTTCCATTTGGCTAATTCTGCCTTTCAAGGCATTCTTCTCCTCATTGGCTTTTTGGAGCTCTTTTGCCATTTGAGTTAGTCTGTTTTTAAGGTGTTATTTTCTTCAGTGTTTTTTGGGTCTCCTTTAGCAAGTCATTGATTTGTTTTTCATGGTCTTCTCGCATCATTCTCATTTCTCTTCCCCCTTTTTCCTCTACTTCCCTTACTTGCTTTTCCAAATCCTTTTTGAGTTCTTCTAAAGATCCTGGTCAAACTATCCGCAAAGGTAAAACCTAGTGGAGGAAGAATGTTTTCTTGACTATGATAAGAAGTTGGATGAATAGTTCATAGAGTTGGTCCATCTACCCATGTCCTTGAATGACTCTCTGCATGAACAATTGTGTTGGGCTGAGAAATGAGCAGAAAGAAGAACGGAAGCTCCCTTGTATTTTGGAAATTGTGCGTAATTTGTTTCACAGCAAGTTTCTCCTTGAAACAAAGGCTTTTTTTTTAACCATCTGTGTTCTTCCAACCTCAGGCAACTTCTGAGGCTCACAGAAACCTGGATCTTTTGTGTCCCTGTTTATTCTTTTGTGGCTTCTCAATGGCTATGAATCATGGAATATTAAGGTCTTGGAAGGTCTTCAGCACTGCCCAAAGGTCAATGGCAAAGCATATGGATGGCAAGAGGAGACTGAAAACATATTACCAATCAAGAATTGGGCAAAAGAAATGACAGAGTGTTATCAGAGACATGTATGATTGGAAAAGAAGTAGGAGAAAGCAAGAGTTCCCTGCTGCATGGTAAGACAGTCACAAGATTGATGTTTGAGAACAAAGCCCCTGAAGTCTTGGCTACTCCTTCAGGTCAAACTAGGTCCCATGCTTAACCTGGTGTTTCCATTTAAATCCATTTTCTAGGAAGTGATATAATACCTGTCTACACTGGAAGCTCAGTCAGCAAAAGTAAATAATTTTGGGATGAGGGGACCCTGGCACCTCCACCTTCTCTTTCCTATTAAGTGAATAGAGACATAATTCTTTCCTTTGGAGTCTCAGAATTATATCAGTAGAGTCTTGTCCTCCATCTATGGTTGAAAACAACCTTTTAATTCTGTGACCCATGGGTGAATTATTTCTATACTGGCAAAAACTAGATGGGGAAGACTTAAACTCTTCTGCTACCTTACTCCTCAAACAACCAGAATGTGTCAACTCCTAACTGTGATATGGTGAGAGATATTGGGGTGTTGGAGATACAGCTATAAATATCACCTGCTAACTCTAACACTATCAGGAACAGTGAGGGAACTGGAAACAACTCATAACACATTCTCCTGTAGAGGGGCCAATGTGGTGAAATTGATTTGTTGCCCATTATTCCATTGGCATCTATTCAACATCAATATAACTGAAAGGAATTCTGCAGTACATTGGGTAGACTCCCCATTGAGGTTTTTAACTGGAGGTCATAGATGGGACTTGGGCAAAATGGTTTGGTTGTGATCTTCTTTATCAGAAGGAATGCCCCTTTCATTGAGATCTCAGATCTATGCAATATCAAACAAGCCTTGATCTCCAACTTCACTTTATTGATACATTTCTGGAGCTGGATTCTATTATCTGATGTTTCTGCTAACCTTCTTAGTTTCATGGCATCTCTAGTATAAATGATAACGTATGCTTTCATTCAGGGGCAGCTGCGTGACACTGTGGATAGAGTGTCTAACCTGGAGTCAAGAAGACTCGTCTTCCTGAATTCACATTTACTAGCTGTGTGACCCTGGGCAAGTCACTTAACCTTGTTTACCTCAGTTTCCTCATCTATAAAATAAGCTGGAGAAGGAAATGGAAAACCACTCCAGAATCTCTGCCAAGAATACCACAAATAGGGTCATGAAGAGTGTGACCCAACTGAAAAATGGCTACACCACTACAACAACATGTTTTCATTCAAATAATTGCTAAAATATCAACCATGACCAGGGACAAGTTTTATTATTTTCAGTTGCTTATGTCCCTACCTGGCGACATCAAAACATCATTCTTTGGGTTCAGTCACTTAACTAGCTGGAGACCCATCTGACTATATTATCATGTCTTTATATTGTACTTAAAGTTATAGTAAGAGATTTCATTTAATGCCCAGCTTAAATTCACTTGTATTGTGTCCACTTCATTTCCCAGTCTAGTAACCCTGTCAGAAAAGCAAATGAGGTTAATCTGGTATGACTTGTTCTTTAATTAATCCATGTTGGCTCTTAGTAATAACCCTTTGCGTTTCTAAATAAGCAAACCAATTTCTAAATGCATAAAAAGTTAACTTTGCTAAATTTATTTACTTATATATTAGAATTTAGAACAAAAACCATAGAGGTGCCTCCTCTGTGACAAAATAGTCCTTTTTTGTGTGGAGCAAAGTTTCACTATGGCAACATATGAAATATATGCTCTTTGAAAGAAAGGTGTGTTAATGAGCCTTTGTACTAGGAGGGTGAAGTGGGGGAACTCTCAGCTCATACCAGCTTTTCAATCTGTGCTCCCCTAAACATGTCAGGGTACCAGGATGCCTGGGATCTTTTGGCTTTGGTCCTAGCATGCCTGTAAAGCTAACACTACAAAATAGCAATATACGTAGTTTTGTTCTAGAGAAAGAGGAGTATTGAATGGGGATCATCAGAATACAGGCTATAAGGGAATTCTTAGCTCTGTAATGAACTTACCAATGAACTGTCAAGCACATAGATCAGCAAGGGAATAATTAGATTGACAGAATACAAATCCATCACTAATGACTCTATATAGTAATATAATCCTTAATAACTCTAAACATATGAAGTTCACAATTATTTTTAATAAAGATTACAATGTATGACTCCTGATAATCATCTAAGCCCAGTTTGGCTTCATGAATTTGAGGTGGACTTCTTTTCAATGCCTAACACAAAGAGAATAAAAGAAAGAGGGAGACAAGTTATAACATTTTCCTCTTTGGGTTGATTACATCCATTGTCATGCCTAACGTATTACCAAAAATAGCAGAAGCCGGGGACATTCTATAAAAAATGTTATTAAAAACGACCCTCTTCTTCTCTTCTTCCCAGTCCTGAAATCCTGAAATTGTTTCAAACTGAACAGGCTTTCAAAGATGCAGAAATTTATTTTTGCAATTTGACATCATGTTAATAAAGAAGACCCTGAACTTTGTGCTGCTAAGCATATTATTCTCAGTAAGCTATATGTGAACATTAGATCCCTATTGTCTCCCCACCATTTTCAAAAATTGTGAGTGACAAGTAAAATGGTCTCACATAATATTAGAATTCTAGTGCTAGTCATCCTATTTAGATTTTGATTGATTGGGAAGATTTTTTTTATAGTTTCGCACATTTATGTTACAATTTCTCTGAAGCTTTAAAACTAGGAACTTTAGAAAAGTGAAGTGCCCACATTCTTTTCCAGCTTTCCCTGAAATGAATTGAATTCAACAACTTCTGTGTCTAGAACCATATAAGGGATTCCAGGGATATAAAAGAAACTATAATATGGCCATTGTATACAAGGAACTTATTATCCTTACGGGCCAAATAAGATTTGTACGTATTAAGGAAATGTGTCTATACATGTGTGAGAATAACTTGTGTATGCGTAAGAATATCTGTACATATAAGTGCAAGAATACTGTGTAACATAAATGTGTAAGAATAACTTGTGACAGAATACAAGTCTTTGGCAAGGTGCAAAGAAGACATGCTGGGAGGTGAGGAATAGGATACATGAATGTAAATTTGAGTAATTAGGAAAGGTTTCAGAGAAGAGGTAGTATTTCAGTAGGAGAGTAGTTAGTAGCATAGAAAGTTTGTAGACTTCCTTGTTATTCTTTGGGTTCTATGTACCATGTCAGTAATTGATTACATGTTTATGATGAGATAAATTTTATGTTATAGTCCAAATTATACTTGGGGAATTCATGCATAGAAAATTTATCCTACTCAAATAATTTATTTTTATTTAATCATAACAAATTAATAATGGGCATAATAATTTCTTATTGTGAGTATTTATTATTAGTTATGTGTAGATGATGTATGTAGCTACATATTTTTTCAGATCTTGTGATTTGGTATTTTTTTTAAATTTAATTTATTTATTTAACATATTTAGTTTTCAGCATTGGTTTTCACAAGAGTTTAAATTACAAATTTTCTCCCCATTTCTACCCTACCCCCCACTCCAAGATGGCGTATATTCTGGTTGCCCTGTTCCCCAGTCAGCCCTTCCTTCTGTCACCCCACTCCCCTCCCATCCCCTTTTCCCTTCCTTTCTTGTAGGGCAAGCTAAATTTCTACTCCCCATTGCCTGTGTATCTTATTTTCTAGTTGCATGCAAAAACTTTTTTGTTTTTGTTTTGAACATCTGTTTTTAAAAACTTTGAGTTCCAAATTCTCCCCCCTCCTCCCTTCCCACCCACCCTCCCAAAGAAGTCAAGCAATTCAACATAGGCCACATGTGTATCATTATGTATAACCCTTCCACAATACTCATGTTGTGAAAGACTAACTATATTTTGCTCCTTCCCAACCCATCCCCCTTTATTGAATTTTCTCCCTTGACCCTGTCCCCTTTGGAAAGTGTTTGTTTTTGATTACCTCTACCCCCATCTGCCCTCCCCTCCATCATCCCCCCCTTTTTATCTTCTTCCCTCTTCTTTCCTGTGGGGTAAGATACCCAATTGGGTATGTATGGTATTCCCTCCTCAGGCCAAATCTGATGAGAGCAAGATTCACTCATTCCCCCCTCACCTGCCCCTCTACCCTCCTCCCACAGAACTGTTTCCTCTTGCCACCTTTATGCGAGATAATTTACCCCATTCTATCTCTCCCTATCTCCCTCTCTCAATATGTTCCTCTCTCATCCCTTAATTTGATTTTATTCTTTTAGATATCTTCCCTTCATCTTCAACTCACCCTGTGTCCTCTCTCTCTCTCTCTCTCTCTCTCCCTCTCTCTCTCTCTCTCTGTCTCTCTCTCTCTCTCTCTCTCTCTCTCTCTCTGTATATATATATATATATATATATATATATATATATATATATATGTATAAACACATAGATATATACATACATACACATTCACTTATATATATATATACACATAAACATATGTATATATATATGCATATTCCCTTCAGCTACCCTGATACTGATTTCTCATGAATCATACATGTCATCTTTCCATGTAGGAATGTAAACAAAACAGTTCAACTTTAGTAAGTCCCTTGCAATTTCTTTTTATTCTTCTTTTCCTTGATTGCCTTTTCATGCTTCTCTTGATTCTTGTGTTTGAAAGTCAGATTTTCTATTCAGTTCTGGTCTTTTCACTGAGAAAGCTTGAAAGTCCTCTATTTTATTGAAAGTCCATATTTTGCCTTGGAGCATGATACTCAGTTTTGCTGGGTAGGTGATTCTTGGTTTTAATTCTAGCTCCATTGACCTCCGGAATATCGTATTCCAAGCCTTTCAATCTCTTAATGTAGAAGCTGCCAGATCTTGAGTATTCTGATTGTGTTTCCACAATAGTCAAATTGTTTCTTTCTGGCTGCGTGCAATATTTTCTCCTTGATCTTGGAGCTCTGGAATTTGGCGACAATATTCCTGGGAGATTTCTTTTTGGGATCTATTTGAGGAGGCGATCGATGGATTCTTTCAATTTCAATTTTGCCCTGTGGCTCTAGAATATCAGGGCAGTTCTCCTTGATAATTTCTTGAAAGATGATATCTAGACTCTTTTTTTTTGATCATGGCTTTCAGGTAGTCCAATAATTTTTAAATGATCTCTCCTGGATCTATTTTCCAGGTCAGTGGTTTTTCCAATGAGATATTTGACATTGTCTTCCATTTTTTCATTCCTTTGGTTCTGTTTTATAATATCTTGATTTCTCATAAAGTCACTAGCTTCCACTTGCTCCAATCTAATTTTTAAAGTAGTATTTTCTTCAGTGGTCTTTTGGACCTCCTTTTCCATTTGGCTAATTCTGCCTTTCAAGGCATTCTTCTCCTCATTGGCTTTTTGGAGCTCTTTTGCCATTTGAGTTAGTCTATTTTTTAAGGTGTTGTTTTCTTCAGTGTATTTTTCAGTATTTCTTTGGGTCTCCTTTAGCAAGTCATTGACTTGTTTTTCATGGTTTTCTCGCATCCTTCTCATTTCTCTTCCCAATTTTTCCTCTACTTCTCTAACTTGCTTTTCCAAATCCTTTTTGAGCTCTTCCATAGCCTGGGACCAGTTCATGTTTTTCTTGTAGGCTTTTGGTGTAGGCTCTTGGACTTTGTTGACTTCTTTAGACTGTATGTTTTGGTCTTCTTTGTCACCAAAGAAAGAATGCAAAGTCTGAGACTGAATCTGGGTGCGTTTTTGCTGCCTGGCCATATTCCCAACCAACTAACTTGACCCTTGAGTTTTTCAGCATAGGTATGACTGCTCGTAGACTAAAGAGTTCTATGTTCCACATTTTGGGGGGATGTGCCAGCTCTGCCACACCAGCACTGCTCCTTCCCCAAGAACCCCCAACCCGGACTGGGCTTAGATCTTCAGCAGGCTGTGCACTCCTGCTCTGATCCGCCACTTAATTCCTCCCACCAGGTGGGCCTGGGGCTGGAAGCAACAACAGCTGTAGCTGCCCCACCTCTGCTGCCCCCGGGGCTGGTAGTCGAACCTCAAACTCCTTCCACTCCTGCAGCTTTTCCCACTAACCTTCTCTGCTGTCTTTGGTGTTTGTGGGTTGATTAGTCTGGTAACTGCCGCAGCTCACTGATTCAGGGCGCTAGGGCACGCTCTGCCCGACCCTTGGTCTTGTTGGTCCACGCTGCTCACACGGGGCTCTGCTCCGCTCCCCTCCCGGCTCCCAGCTCCGTGTGGGATAGACCTCACCCAGAGACCATCCAGGCTGTCCTGGGCTAGAACCCTGCTTTCCTCTGCTGTTTTGTGGGTTCTGTCATTCTAGAATTGGTTCAGAGCCATTTTTTATAGGTTTTTGGAGGGACTCGGCAGGGAGGTCATGCTAGTCCCTGCTTTCCAGGCGCCATCTTGGCTCCACCCTTGTGATTTGGTATTTTGATATCAACTAAGTACGCTGAAAGGAACTGGGTTCCTCCTAGGTTGAAGGAACTGGGAAAAGTTTAGCTTGGATAAAAGAAGCCATAAGAGGGGATAAAAGTTGCTTAAAGTGTTTTAGGGATTCTAGTATGAAACATTGATTGCTTCAACTAGTTCTGTTTGGCTTCATAGGGCAGAATCAGGATCAATGGGGTTAAAGTTACAAAAATGTCAATTTAGGCTTGATGTCAGGGGAGGAAAAAAAACGCAACTTCCTAATATTGAGAGTTGTCTAAAAGTAGAAAGAGCTGCCATGGGATTCTCCATCGTTGAAGTGTGAATGACCACAGGTTAGGTGACTAGAATGAGGATTCTTTTTTTGAATGTGAGTTGGGCTACATGGCTTCACGTGGCTTCTCAGGTCTCTTCCAGCTCTCAGAATCTGTGATTTAGTGTGATATTTTTTTCTTTTATGGTGTGACATGCTTGTTCTTTGTATCATATATCACAGCAGTCAGTTGTTCTGTGATTTACTATTATAACAATGTAACAAAACTCCCTCGTTTACCAACGATCTGATTAGTTGGGTCATTTGTCAATTGGCTTCTTTAAGCCAGTTCCTGCCTTTTCATAGAGGAGGACCTGATATCATACCACTTAAAAATTATAACTGTTTGCTCTCTTTGGGTCTAGTCTGTGTATACCAGATTAGAATGACAGCAGCTTCAGAACTCTTCAAAATGCTTGAATCTCTGTGAGGAGGCTGACACAACAAAGAGCAGAGAGACTTAGACTATAGGTGTTTAATCCTGTGGTTTCTTAGCAGAAATTAACTAAAGGATATTTCTGAGGGGATTAACATTACTTAGTAACCCCTTTAAATATGTATCCTTTGAGTTCATTAGGCTCCATGGAAAATGATAATTTCTCCATGTACCATATAGCCCTTTTTAGATATTGAGTCAAATCCAGCATGGTGGTGTTTGTGTTGTATTGAGGTGGGGGAAATTATTCATATAGTGCTTGCTCTTAAAAGACCAACTACTACTAACTCTGTAGGTGTTGTTCTTACTACAATCCCCATAGTGACAAAATAGCGTTCAATATTTTGCATGACTTTTCTTTAAAAAAGCACTTTATATTTATTTAAATATTTACATTTTTATGTTTTATAAACTTATTAACTTAAATATTTATATGTTAATAGCATTTTTATTCTAATCCCATATGGGTCTTTTATCTTATTGTTTCTCATTAAGAAAATGCAAGTCTTTTTAACCAGTGCTTGAATTAATTAGTGCATATCTCTGATAAAGGGGTCTCTCTGGCTAATATATTTTACCCATTGGAGTCTGACCTCTACCTTCCCTTTTGTATTAGAAATCTCACTTGCTCAGTCACAGTGATAAATCCAATGGCCCTGCTTCTTCAACTGCTTTCCAATGCCTGCAAGAGAAAATCTTCAATTACTTTTGCCAAGCAACATAAACTTGCTTATATTAATCATATTAACATTAAATACTTCATTTATTTTTATTGAAATTTTTTACTATGAACTTGACAAACATTGACAAATATTATTTCCCAATACAAAGAACAGAAAAAGAGTACTGTAAAAAAAAATCAGCGACTCTCTACTTTGTATAGCAATTTTTTTTCTTTATTTGAAACTTTAGATGGTGGACCATCCATCTGCTTCTCTGTATCTTCTTCTGAACTTATTTATGCAATCTTATTGTTTATTTTATTAATGATTTACTGATTTTTTCTTTTAAAAATATTACTACTACTACCCATCCCTTCCCTCCTCCTCAGTTTCTCCCTTTTAGGAAAGAAGTATAGTCACACAAAACAAATTCATGAATTAGTTGTGTCTCATAGTCTATGTCTCATTCTGTACTTCTTGTCCAGATCAAGTCAACAAGCATTAACCTCCATCTGTGTTCCAGGAACTATGCCAGGGAGTGGAAAGCATGATTCGTCATTGGCATTTTGAAATTGTGGATAGACATTACAATGATAAGAATTCTTTAATTGTTTTCCTTTTCAATGCTATAGTAATTGTTTAAATTGTTCTGGTTCTAGTCACTTCAGTTTGAATCATTTCTTAAAAGTTGTCTCCAGTTTCTCTGAATTCAATTCATTTTTTTATGGTTCAGTAATACTCCATTATATACCATGTATTATAATACCATAATTTATCCAGGTTTTCCCCCAACAGATGTGACCCTACTTTATTTTCAGTTCTTTGCTGCTACAAAAATACTGCAAGAAATATTATTGTGAAATACACTGAATTACTCAAAGCAAACAAAAGCCAAACTCTTCAAGGGCACTTGTTGAACTAAGTGCTAAGGAGCCCATTTTGCTTACCAACACAATAGGTTAAAGGGTGTGCATAGTTTAATGACATTTTTTTTGTATAGTTTCTGATCACTTTCTGGAATGGGCTACTTCATAGCTCCATCTCTTCCAACAACTGTCATTTCCCCTTTTTGGGGGGTTGTCTTTGGCAGTGTGGTTATAAAGTGGAAGGAAAGTCAGGTTTTTTATTTGTATTTTTCTTATTAGTGATTGGTAGTACATTTTCATGTGGCTATTGATAACTTGGATGGCTTCCCTTGGCAATGAGGTGGCGTAGTGAACAGAACACTGAGTCTGGAGTCAGAAGGCCTGATTTCAAATCCGACCTTACACATTTACTTGCTGAGTGACCCTGGGCAAATCACTTAACCTACATTTGTTTCAATTTCCACATCTTTAAATGGGAATGATAATAGCACCTACTTCCTGGGGTTGTGAGGATCAAAAGAGATAATAATTGTAAAGTGCTTATCATAGTGCCGGCATATAGCAAGCACCATGTAAATGTTAGCTAATTATTTAACTAACTAATAATATGTCATTATGTTTTATTACTTTTGTATCTTATGTACTAACTTTGTTTCGCTGGTCAATTTTCTTTTTTTTTACGTGTATCAAGTACTTTTGATGATCATTGCTTTTCAGTATAGATAGAGTCCTATTAGTGTCAAGCTTGCTTCCTTCTCATTATTTTACTTAAAACTCTTGACCTTTTGTTCCTCCAGATGAATTTTAAAATTATTTTTGCAAATTCTGTAAAGTAAACCAGTGTGGCACTAGTAATAAGTAAATCGAAGTAGTATTTTTATTATGTTGTCATGACCCAAACATGATCAGTTAATATTTCAGTAATTATTTAGATGTTTATATTTCTTTAAAGAGATTTTTGTGATTATGTTCACATTAATTCTATGTGTGCTTTGGTAGATAGTTTTCTATATACTTTATATATCCTTTAGTTATTTTGAATAGGATTTCTCTTTCTGTATCTTTCTGCTACATTTTATTGGTAATATACAGAAAAGCTAAGGACTTTTATGAGTTTATTTTATATCCTGCTACTTTACGGACATTATTGATATTTCAGTTCATTTTTAGTTGACTCTTTAGGGTTCTTTAAGTTAAGCATCATCATCTGAAAAAAAAATCCAGAAATTTTATTTCCTTTTTGTCTGTCCTTTTTCCTTCAGTTTCATTTTCTTTTCTCATTACTATAGATAATATTTCTAGGGGCAACTATATGGCTCAGTGGAACCTGGACCTGGAGTCAGGAAGGCATGAGTTCAAATCTGACCTCAGATAATCACTAGCTGTGTGACTCTGGGCAAGCTGCTTAATCCTGTTTGCCTCAGTTTCCTGATTTGTAAAATAATCCAGAGAAGGAAGTGGCAAATTACTCCAGTATCTTTGCTAAGAAAAACCCAAATAGGGTCATGATGACTTGGACATGGCTGAAATGACTCAACATCAACAAAGTATTTCTAGAACTATGTCAAATAGTGGTGACAATGGATGTCCAGAAAGGCCTCTAAGATTTCCTCTTATAGTTTATTTCTCTGTCTTCTGAATCTCCTTTTTATAAGTCCTCAGAAGTTAAGCTTCGTGTGACTTTTCTTTCCCTGACTATATTCACCTATTTTCCTATACCCCATCCTTTTTTAACCTGTCTTTTTGCCTGTTTGCATCTTCTTTAATGTTTTCATTGGCCAAGTATATGTATGTGTCTGCACTTATGTGTGCATGTGGGTATGTTCAACCTTTCTTCTCTCATCTCAGAGTGTGGTCATTATATAATCATCTATAATAGAAGAGTGGGCCCTACATGTGTAATAAGGCTCTACATGTGGCAAGGGATTTTGTTGTGTGGTTTGAAGGGAGGCATGATACACATCTCTAGCTTCTTTCTCTTTCTCCAAGGGATACTTTCATTCTTGCCTAGAGGGGAAGCAGGAGGTTGGGGACAGAGGGCATCACTCTGCTCTCTTCAAAGAGAGGGGGACTGGATTAAAAGTATATCCATCATCTCCCTTAAATATTGCTAGTCAAGGGATGTGAGTGGGTTCCATGTAACGTCTGATTGCTTTGTCAATTTTGAGGGGGAAGGAGGACCCTAAGCTCTATATCCAAAGCTTGACCCCTTTCCCACCCAATATCAGAATTGTAGTAAAACAGAAACTAGAGAAGTTATACATGGGGAAACATATACCAGACAATGCAGAGTGAAGGAGCCGTCTCATTGGGAGCAAGGTAACTCAGCTCAACTGAGAGAGTGTGCTGGATCTCACCCAAGGGGAAACTCCCCATAGTCTCTACAATAGCAAGCTGAGAATAGGGACTTGATGTAGACTGCCCGCTCCTCCCCTGTCATCCTAGAGTCTTTTCTTTCAGCAACCAGAAATGGGGTTGGCCTCTCTCATCTTCTTTCTCAGAGTTGAAAGCCAGAAGTCCCTGGAGCCCTTCAAAAGCCCGAAGAGCCCTGAAGGGTGAGTGGCAAAGGCTGAAGCTTTCTCACTTCTCACCAACTCTGCCCGGTTCCTCATGCAGGGCAGGGCATTCATCTCAACCAATAAGGAAAGATTCCCATAACAATGGGCCTTGGGACAGAGGTTATATTCTCACCGCTTCTTCTATGTTTATTAGTTTAACTCAAATTCCATCTTTATATGAAATAATAAGTTGTTTATCCTTCTTCCCCTTCTCCATTTCTTTGCTAATGTTTTCCTTTTGCTCCATTTTACTCCCATTCTTAAAACCATCCATTCTTAAAACCAACTATTATACTCCACCCCCCGCCAAAAAAAATTATTATACCCTATTTACTTACCTCTCTCTGTGATCTTGGATAACACTAGAATTCTGGAAGGTTACTCATCTCTTTCACCTCTATTGAAATGTAAGCACTTAGTCATCATCTAGCTCCCTCCTCCCAATTACTCTGATGTATTTTGTTTTCTTTTTAAAGTATTTGATTTATTTTTTCCAATTACATGTAAAAATTTTAAACTTTTTAATTTTGAGGTCCAAATTTTCTCACTCCCCTCCTCCGTCATTGAGAAGGTAAGCAGTTTGATATAGGTTATACACATACAGTCATGCAATCTCCATATTATTTATGTTATGAAAGAAAACACAGACCAAAAAAAAGTATGCTTCAATCTACATTCAGACTCCATCAGTTCTTTCTCTGGAGGTGGATAGCATTTTTCTTTATTTGCTTGCTAAGGTTTCGAAACTCTTGTTTTGTATTTTCAGAGTTTTTACTCTGCTTTAGTGTTTTTAACAGGAATGCTCATAAGTCTGCTGTTTTATTAAAGTTTTTTTCTCCTCCCTGAGAGATGAGAAATAGACACTTCCTGTTGTACCCTACCATAATCCATTTCTATCAAGTACCAACATGAAAATGATTATTGAGATATTGTTGTCTTTATACTTTGGAGAAAATGGAGGTCTCTATCTTCTTGTTAAGCCTGGGTTAGTCGTATTGTTGGGACAGTTAGGTGGCTCAGTAGATAGAATGCAGGGATTGGGGTGAGACCTGGGTTCAAATGTGGCCTCAAACATTTACTAGCTGTGTGACCCTGGGCCAGTCACTTAACCCTGTCGCTTCAGTTTCCTCATCTGTAAAATGCGCTGGAGAAGGAAATGTCAAATCACTCCAGTATTTTTACCAAGAAAACTCCAAATGAAGCCATGAAAAAGTGGTATTGTTAAACTCTATTTTGCTTATGGGATAGAACTCTGGTTTTGGAGTCTGAAGAACTATTCAGATCCTTGTTCTGCTGAGAATGAGTGGCAGTGTGATCTGGGCAAGTGTCACACCAATCATGGCAGCACACTTGAGGACTGCTGCTGTGAATAATTTCAAGGGTTTAATTGTGTAGTATAATGAACTCTCCATTTGTTCAGCAATAAACTAAAGTATTGTTCAATAAAGGATAACATTTATAACAACATCCTTAAGCAAAATGTGCCATCTAATGTGTGTACATATGTATATGTACATATATATCTCACTATCAATATCATAACACTCAGTATATTATATGGGGCATAGCATATTTCATTGCATTCAGTAGTATTCCCCAAAATACTTGTTTATACAATCAGGGGATTCCAGGCTAGGGTCTTTCTTAGCACAACACATCCTTAAGGGGTAGCAGAAAAAATCACACCATCCACCCCTAGGTCACAATAAGACCAATCTTCTTAATCAATACTAAGCATCCAAGTAAAGTCCTCTTTCATCTTGACTCGAAGTTGACTTCCAAGGCCCATGGCTCTTCCTCTGTGGACTGACCACTCCCAGCTCTCACCTGGATTCACACATAGGCAGCTCTCCACTCCTGCTCCAGGACTCAGCTCACGGGGACTGCTCCACTCCAAACTTGTCCTGCTCCTGCCGAACAGCAGACTCCAGGGGTTCCTGCCTACAGCTTCTACTTCTGGGAAAAACAAAGCTTAACAGATCAACAACACACACTACCAGCACCACCATCTCAATTCACCTCCAAAGTCCAGAGGCTCTGTGATAACAGTTCAGTTCACTTTAACAGCTCTCAAAATGGGCTTAAGCTAAGCCTCCTTCCCATGGGCAGGTTTTTGCCCTACAGCTCTTTGCTTTTACAGCCTGGAAGCTTCTTTAGCAAGTTTCTGTCATCAAAGGTCTCCACTTTGCTCTTACAGGGCTCCTCTCTGCTGTCAGAGGTTTCCTCTGAGCTCATGCTCAAAGCCCATTCTTCTTCTTTGTCTCTCTCTTCACTCTCTTCTTCTCAATGCTGGCTCACCTTCTTGATGTTGGCTCTCTTAATGTCTGCTTTCTCTCAACACCAGCTCTCTTTATATACAGTTCTAGTCAGCATCTAATTGGCGGAAACTCACTCCACATGTCTGGTTGGCTAGAAGTCAATACACATGTGTGATTGGCTGGAATTCACATACAAGTCTCTGTCTAGAATTCAATTCAGCAAAAAATCCTACTTTGCTTGCCATTACAGCAAGTTACACCAACTTTATTAATCCATGAGGAGATATATATATATATATATATATATATATATATATATATATATAAGCATATATATATATATATATATACACACATGCATATAGTTTGTTGGATGAGAATATCATAGATTTAGAGCTGAGAGATTAGAAACCATCTAATCTAACCTTTTCATTTTATAGATAAAGGAGCTGAGGCCCAGAAAGGTTAAATGACTTACCCAAAGTAATTATTAGAAATAGCCGAATTATGAACTCAGGTCCTCTAGAGGAGGAATCTGATCGGGGAAATATAAATAAATGGAGTGAATCTCAAAAGAGAGTTGCTGAGTGATAGTGGCAGAGATAAATTGAGAATGGTCATGAGGAGCACAGATGACACCATTGATTCTATGATTATAGCAATAGATTAGATTCTAATTGACTCTAATTCTCCTCCTGATGCTGTATCGAGACCATGAGGGAAGGAGCACCTACTCCATGAGAGGATAGCCAGGGATGCAGGATCTTAAGGGAATGTTTTCCATGAGTACAACATGCTACTACTACTACATGATTTAGTCAATTTATTAGTGTCTACTATATTTAAGCTGCTAAGAATACAAACATGAGGACAAAATAGTACTGGCCACCAAGAGGCTTGCGTTATTTAATTTTTAAAGTTTTATTGATAGAAGTTTTTCCATTACCTTCATTTCTGAATGTATCACTCTCCTAACATTGCTAACCCAGCGAGCCATCCCTTGTAACAATTTTAAAATATGAGGAGTAAAAAGAGCAATTCAGCAAAACATCAAATGAATTCGACAGAAAACATGATATTCTCCATGCATGTCTCTCCACTTCTAGAAAGAAGCGGGTAGGGGAGATGTTTTTCTTGTCTATTGTTCAGGGCTAAGCTTGATTATTTTAAATCCATAGTGTTCAGTTTCTTTTATGTTATTCTTTCTATTTACATTAGGAGCTTTCATTCTATAGAGTTGAAATTAGACATATTAAGTGTGGTCATTTGTCTGGTTGGGGTCTGGAGATCAGGAATGGTGCTGCCATTACCCAAACAGTCATTGTGGTTTTGGACCCTCTCTGCCCAGGGACCCTTCCTTCATTGCTCTGCGTGTGTGTGTGTGCATAACAGTGACGCTATAGCTCCATCACTGGACATATATGAATTTAGGCTTTAGCCTTGGCCTCTTTTAATTCTTTAAATTAGGAGCTTCCTCATCTCAGAATCCATTGCCACATGTGGAGGTCGAACTGTCACCACCTTTCTTTGCTGAATCTTTTGAACAAAAACTACTCAGACCTCATTGTTAAGTACTTGGACCTCCACCTAGGCCCAGAGCCTCAGATGCAAGATCTCTTGGCCTTGAAACCTCATCTAGGACCAAGGTCTCAGTTACAAGACCCTACCAGAACCTGTGTGTGCTCCATCTACTGAGTATTTTCTGTGTGTCATCTTGATATATGTCAAAATAACTGGCATGGGGCACAAATTCATTCATCCCACTGGGCACTCTCACTGGAAATTTACAGGCAATATCATCTGATATTTACAGACACTAATGCCTAACCCAATAACCCTATTGGCCTGACTGCTTCCCTGGGGCTTGAGAGAGTAGTCGAGTACCTCTTATGTGTAACGACACTGGATGTGGGATTCTCAATCTTTTATACATCCGCCATTCTATAGTTAGTAAGCTCCTGCCTCCTGTCTTACTGATTCAGATTCAACAACTGCTGAGGTGAAAACCTCCTTACTCTGCTACCAGTCCCTGTAGTCTCATTCCCATCTATCTCAGTCTTCCTCTTCCTCTGCCTTCCATAGTGTGGGCTCCAGAACTTTGTGCCATCATTAACAATCTTTTATTCTGCCTAGATCTCTTCCATTTGTACTCTTTCCATCTTCTAGTACTCATGGAAAACCTTCCATTGAGGATCTTGCATCCCTGGCCATCCTCTCAGGGAGTAGGTGCTCCTTCCCTCGTGGTCTCTGATACAGAGTCAGGAAGAGAATTAGAATTAGAATCTAATCTATGACTATAATCATAGAATCAATGGTGTCATCTTTGCTCCTTGTGCACACTCTCAATTTATCTCTGCCACTATCACTCAGCAACCTCTCTTTTGAGATTCACTCCTTTTATTTGTATTTCTCAGGTCAGATTCCTCGTTGTAGTCATTTAGGGCATCTAGGTAGTTCTTCCTCTTTTCTCAAGGGATTCCATATCTGGCTGTCAGTCCTCTTGTACTTATACTTGGGACCTTGGTATATACCTTTATGTTCCTATGTTCTCTTAGTGCATTAGCTTATTCAACTCCCATGACCTGGGTCTTTATTTCATCTCAGGCACCCACAGGAATCATAGAATCAAAGATTTAGAGCTGGGAGGTACCTTGGAAGAACTATTATCTAAACCCTCATTTTACAGATGAGGGCTTAGCATGATGCCTGACACACAGTTTATACTCAATAAATGTTGAGGGATTGATTGATTAACTTACTCGATGTCAGTCTGTTACCATGTGCCAGAAGCAGGAATCAAACCAAACTCCTATGATTGAATCCAGTGGTCTTTCTCCTGTATCATATTATCTCCCTCAGATGATATCTTCAATTTCTTTGACTTCCCCAGGATGTAAAACTCTCCTGCCTCTATGATATTGAATTGTGAAATGTTGCTCTCAGCTCATAACAACTTATCCTTCTCTTCTTTCCCCCTGGTATTCTTAAACCTATCACCATCAGCTATTTTTCCATAAGATGATTTTGTTTTATTTTTTGGCCACCGCAACATAAAAAAGATGGCCAGCTGAGTCATAGAGAGGTTCCAGTTTGTTTTGTTGGATGGCGTACCCACACTAACAATTTCAGAGATCTTTAAAATATGAATTGTTAGTTCTTTCATTGGAACCTAGAACTAAAGCAGCTACAGAATCAAAGAATCCTTTCATCATCTAGTTCAAACCATCTCACCTAAAGAATCCCTATCATGTCACACCAAATATTGGTTATCTGGACTTTGCTTAATGAGAGACTCATAGACAGAGGCCTGGGAGGGACTCCAAGGGTCATTGAGTCCAATCTCCTATGTTTCAGATGTGTTTCTGCAGCCCATAGGCATTAAGAGACTTGCCTGAGATCTCATAGTCAAGAAGCTTCAGAGGGGTGACTTGAACCAACATGCAACTTCTAAAGTTGTTATAGTCAGCTTTGGAATGGTTGTAACTATCAAGAAATTTTTCTTTACTTCAATTATAAGTATGCTTTCTCGTAACTTGTTCCAGTTGCTCCTGGATCTGCTTTCTGGGGCCAAATAGAAGTCTAATTTCTCTTTCACATGACAGTCCTTCAAATACTCTAAGACAGCTATCATGGCTTGCCACTGAACCATGACTAAATATCCACAATTCCTTCAGCTGATCCTCATGTGGCCTCAAACTTAAGTCCCTTTCCTTGCTGGTTCTCTTCTCTTGAATGCTTCTTACTTTATTTGTGTCTTTCCTAAAAAATGATGACCAGTAAATTTCTAATCATTTTCTAGTGTTAAATTTTGGTAAACTGTAAGATGACTGTTAAGAAGGTAAATTTATTTTTAAAAATGCAATTTTTAATGCATTTTTTTCAAAATGAACTTGAAATAAACATCTGTGTACTATGGTTTAGCATAATAACCCCCTGCAGACACTTCCCCTTTCACCTCCCAACAATCTGCCAACAATGATGAGACTTTCCATGGCTTTCATCCACTTGGCAGCCATGATCTGTTTTGCTGGAGTGGGAAAAACTCTTTTCTGCCCCCTCACCCGCCATAACATCTCTCTTTCTTTGGTACTTATAGCTAAAATAACAAGATAAATAACTCTGAAAGGTCTTATAAATTACATAGCATTGACTCAGAGAAACTGAATTTTTCATCCAGTGCAGGCAGGAAAGATAAACAGATTGAATGTATTCAGAACAAAATAATAGCAGGAATAATCCTCTTTTGAGTTGGTTTTGTTTTCTTAACTGGCTGATGGTCAGTCCCTAGTCAATTATAGCCACACAATAGCCCTGAGCTTCAGAAGAAGAGAGTATCATATTATTACATTTTAGACAGTAGGATTAGTGGTTGCCAGAGCCCAGTCAATCAGTCAATAAAAGAAAGGTGACCAAATCTGAGCAGTATTCCCATAAACCTTAGCATTTAAATAGCTTATGAGATCAGTGGGGTTTTTAAATAGCTTAATTTAAAAAACTGAAGCTCAAAGATATTTATGCTTATGAGGGTTAAGTCTCTAAAAGCAAATTAAGCTGAAATACTCTGTAAGAGAGACATAATCAATTTTTTTTTGCTTTTGTTTTCAGTTCTAACTGCTCTTGTACCAATGCATTCTCTTTTTCCAGAAGTTTTCTGTGTTGGCCACACAGTAGGTACTCAGTAAATCTGTGATTGATGTATTTGTTTTGAGGCTCAGAAAGCTCCAATGATTACTTTTACCAGGGTTTCCTTTTACCATAAACATTTAAATTTTATGATCTTATCAAATAATTAAGAATTGCATAGCAATGTATTTTGGGGGTTGTGAGCGTTTCAGCAACCTTATTTGTAGCCTTCCTGGAGTGGTCACCTTTCTCCCTGCTACTTAAGTCATTACCATATTGATTATCATCATCATAAGACCTAGCAAAATCCATGAATATGTTAATATACTTCCTTGTTTGCCACCAAAATGGCAACATCTTAATAATAACATTATTTGCAATATTTTTTTAATCTGTGAAAAGATCACAGCCAGAGTTATCTCAACCAAGAAGTTTTCAACTTTAGTATTTTAACTCATTGACATCAAGTTGCAATTCTTTAAACTTTTATAGCTTCTTTTAGATTCTAAAGTAAAAGTTACCAAACTTTGTTTTCTAAGAAAGTGTTTTTTCTTTTCAAAAGGTGAAACTTTAGAGCAGATAACATCTGAAATTACAGTTCCACCATTCAGTTCACTCAAGGTACTGAACAAAAAAAAACCCCTCTCTTCTGAAGAATTTTCTTCATTCTCTTTGAAAGATAATCTCATTGAGAAAGAAGGTCTCTCTTTTTTTCTTTGTCTTCTCTAGTGTCTCTCAAACTATCCATTAATTCTCTTCATAGTCCCCAGAATTTTCTCATAGATTGACAGTTAAAACTATTAATCTGTGAGTTTCCTCTGCCTCCCAAAGAGAAAGCAATAGTCACTATAGTCTATGTAGGCTTTTAATACATTAGTTAAAATAATAAATGTTTGAGATAAAAATTAGTGGCATGCTTAGGTTATTAGCCTAGTTTTAGGGTGAGAACTGTGCATATATTTCGTGTCTGATAGAATCCTTTGATTCATCTTGTGGGTGACAATTGCCAGGGAAATAGTCCTGTGTTCCTTGAGATCCAAGAAATCAGATGAGTCTTTAGCTTGTAGGTTATAAGAAAAGATTTTTTTAAATTTTTTGTGAAGTAGTTATAGATGGTTTTGATTTTGTCTTGATGATAACTTATAAATTTTGTGAAAACAAAGTTACAAAATATGTACTATGTAACAGGATTGTGCAGTCTCAGAAATTAAGGATAGAATTTTGAGTAGAGATTTCAAAAATCGAAATTCCCAAGAAAATTATCATTTTTACCTGACTGCAGTCCTGGTTGTGGTCTTTAGAAACTCATCATCTGACAAGGTCACATCAATTCTGAATGTCATGCCTGCTTAGTAAGCCCTGCTTCTTGGGTCCCTCCCTCTCTCTGTTTGGAGAGAGTGGAGGGTGGATATCAAGAGTCCTTCTCTGAGATCTTCTACTTAGGGAAGTCCAGAAGAGCAGTCTCATAATTTCCCACCCCATCTTGCTGTACTCTTCTGGACTTCATCTTGTCTCTGCACCTGGGTACTGTTTTCCCTCTCCCCATTCTTAGCTTTCTTCTCCTCTTTTTCTTCCTTCTCTTTCTCCTCCCTCTTTTTTCCCTTCTCCCTCCTCCTTTGCTTCTTTTTCTTCCTTCTCTTTCTTCTCTCTCTCTTCCCTTCTCCCTCCTCCTCTTTCTCTTCCCATTTATCCCAGTTAGTAGCAAATTAGAAATCAGAGAAAATATACATGGGAAAATATATTACAGACAGTACAGAGTGAAGGAGCTCTTCTGTTTGGAGAGAGGAAACTCAGCTCCATCAAGGGAGAGTGCCAGATCTCAACCAAAAGGGGAAATTTCCTGAAGTCTGTAGTATAGCAAGCTGGAGACAGGGATATGATGGAGACTGCCAGCTCCTCCCATGTTGGCTTCTTCCCAGAATCTTATTCTCCCTTCAGAACTGGAAGTGGGGCTGACATCATCTAGCTTTTCTTTCTGGAAGCCAATAGACAAAAGCTCCTACAGGAACTGTAGAGCCTGAAGAAAACTCAAGAGACTTGAAGAGAGGCTAGAGACTGAAGGGACCCCCAAAAGACTAGAGTTCTCTTCTCTCCAGTTCCCTCTAATTCCAACCTGCCCCACATGTAGACATGGGGGATTAATCTTCACCAATGAGACAGTCTCATGCCAGTGGACTTTGAGACTTGGATTACATTCCTCCCCTGGGCCAAAACTCTTTGTAGTCCCTCGCAGAGATCAGCTGAGGCAACTCCAAAACCTGTAACTACTCAACATAAAAACAAGCATCAATATAAAATGACAAAGGTAATTTGTACCAACCTTTAGTACTATTGAAACTAAAATAAAGCAAATGCACATGAACAGTTCATACAGTAGATATGGCACTATACAGAGCATTGCCTGTGTGGATAGTCCAGTGACAGCATGCCTACCTACATATAGGACATAGAAAGTATATGCATATCCATAGTACAGAGCAATCAATAAAAAGCAATAAGCATGGCTAACAAAGTAAAGCTAGCTAACTGCAACAGTAACATTATTAATGGGCCTACATATAAAATACAATTTAACTATAAGCAGTAGTATATATGCAAAACAATTAACATATATTGGTAAAGCATGAACATACTACAAAACCCAGTCAAATAAATATAACAGCAGATTAATTAAGAAACATACTCAAATATACAATAATTCACACATACAGTAGTAAACATAGAATTATATACAAGGTACTTTTCACATGAGCCCTGTCTAGTACTGTCACTTACATACATGTGTAACTGTGTCTTCCGGTTTGTAACATCATAGCTTAATGTAGTGACTGGTCTAATAGACCTTGTGTTCCTTTCACTGACAGCTCTTTCTGCTCCTATGCTAGAACTGGAGGTTGGTGTGAGCTGACCATCAGGATCATTATGGACATTTTTGTCTACATGTGGGCTGGAAGCCAAATCAGGTTGACTATCATTATGTTTCTGCTATTTGAGTCACATCTCTACCCTAGCAGTCTCGGTAGCAGTTTTGGGAAGGCAAAGAGTCACCTCTGGGTTCAATTTTCCTACCCCATACACACGGTTTCCTTTGTGGGATACATCACTTTTTAGTCCTCATATATGGATTAGACAATCTTTTATAGCTGGTGGACCATCTCTTTTCCTCAGTCTTTGCCTAGGTAAGTGTCTGTCAGTTCGCTCCATCTACTCATTAGGAAGTTCAACTAAGTCTGCTATGAGGAATAGACAGTCCCGGAAAATAGTCCTAATAGGGCCTCTTTCATTATCTGTGTTGTTTTGTAAAGAGGCAAGTTGCTGATTCTCTCAGTAACTTTATATGAGTTCCTTTTCCATTGATCTGCTGGCTTCTGAGTCACTCGAATGCCAAGGTTTTTCATTAGAACTGTATGTCTCCTTGTTGAAAGCCTTAATGCCATATTCTAGCATCATGATGTCTTTTGTTTCTGTCACAGATCTTCTGAGCTGAAGATGTGGCTAGTTGATAAACATCTATGAGTTTTTACTTTAACTAGATATTGCTGGGTGTGAGTGGTCACATGACCTCCTTCATATGAGGTGGCAAAACATAAATCTATAGTCAGGTATGGTTCTTGCCCAAACAGGCACAAATATGATATAAAACCTGCAGGATCATTCTTGGTGAAATTGTACATATGTACTAGAAATGATACATTGTCTTCTCCTATTAGATTGTGAGGTTCTTGAGGGCAGTGATGGTCTCTTGACTTTCTTTGTATCCCCGGCACTCAGCACAGTGCCTGGCATATAGTAGGTGTTAAATAAATGTTATTGAAATAGATTCTTAGAAGATTCTTACTTCTGAAATTTCAATTACAAACCTGAAGAATTTTGTTGCTTTCCAAATGTTGAGTATTAGTAACATGGATGCAAAAGTCAAAATGAATTCTGACATGAGAGGGAACTGTTGGTTTTTTATTTTGTTTGTACAAATCAGACTGAATAGGTGAAAAATGGCCTCTGTTAAGCATGGAGGATATGTCGTAAAGGGCAGTTTTGATCATAGCAAAATATTCCATAGGAAAAGAAGCTTTTGACTCAAGTAACTGCTAATTAATTTTCATATTCTTTAAGATGTAGGTCTTTCTATGATGGAAATTTGATCAGAAATTTATTTTAGTTCTTTTATGTTCTACACAAAGGACTTTTTTGGACGACCCTAGACTACTGACAGGCCCAGAAGAGATGTCTGGATTTTAATTCAAATTGTACCTCATTTATCATACATATCTCAATGACTTTCCTTTTTTTGAAAAAATGGCCTCTTGCTATTATTTACATATTGCATAGGGTTGATATCAGTAAATGAAATAGATAATACATATTTTAAAACATCATTCACATCTAAGTTGCTAGGGCTTAATACTAGTAGAAGCATTTTCCTTGTCCAAGTTAGAGGCTTTTACAAATAAAAATATATAAAATGTTTCTAAAACTCCGGTAAAAGTCTGCCTTGAAGCAGCATTTATTGTCAGGTATCAGGCAGTTTACACAAAGGAAGCTTGGAAAATTCCTTCCATGCTAGGCAATCAATTAGGAATTTCCAGGCATAGAACCTTTAACCTCTGCACAGAAATATTGAAAAAATTGCAGTTACCATGCAAATTGACACAAATTATTTGTGTCCAACTTCCCTTTTGAATAATATGGGTTTGGCTATGGTACCTTTCTGTTTCTCTTATTTTCTTTAGGCTCATCATCTGTGTATATTTATATACCATGACATGGTAGGTATTTTATCTATTATAGTATGCAAAGGTCAAAAGTAAGAATCATTTGTTAATCTTAATATTTCTCTGGGATAGAAATTTCTATACTTGATCACTATGTGGGCCAAGTTTAGTGTAAATCTTCATTGTGATTGACAAGGTCCACAAGTAGGCAGAAATGACTGTCATAGATAGTACTTGACAGATTTAGTGAGAACACTTGAGCCTAATCTTAGATTTTTTTTTTAGGAAAAAGTAATCTCTCCAAAAGGTTATTTTTCCTTTCAATATATCAATTTTAGGCTTCTCTAATAAAGAAAAAATAAGCCTTCCTTAATAACTGCTCTGCTCTTTCTGGTTCATCTTCTATGGATCTAGATTTTCAGTGGTATATTTCAGAATTTTGAGGAATAAACTATTGCAGGAGAAACAGTTAGATAGAAGGAATAAGAAGAGCTCAAATTTAATTTCCCACTTTACCACTAACTCACTGTTTAATTTTGGGCAGAAGTCTCTCTGGACCTCAGTTTCTTAGTCTATTAAATGGGAATTTTAGTATTTCCCATATTCCTGTAGACTAGAATGTAGGCACATAGGAACTAAATCCTTTGAGTGAGAAAGTTACTTTTTCTCTGAGCTTAGATTAGATATCTTTGAGAGGCACATGAATGACTTTAGATCAATAAGGTACCATTTAATCTATGTTAAAACTCAGAAGAGAATTATTATTGACTTGCATTTTAAAATGAAAAGGTACTTATAGGATGCAATCTAATCAAAAGATATTGGGCATGGGATTCAAGTTCATTAGTAGTTCAGTGATTTGTATTTGTTTTTAATCTACTGTGATATAGAAAATTCAACATCTGTGTAGATTGTTTTGCTGGAAGAATCCCAAGGCTTAAATGTGGGAGGATTTGTACCAGCTTATATATGCTTGTGACACAGTGGAGAAGTGTTAGCTAAACTGAATTTCACCTACTAACAATCGTAATATCCATGCAGACCTGTGCCCTTCACCCCAACAGTTACAAGAAACCTAGATGGTGACACGAGTTAAACACATAGTAAATAAATGTTACGTATTGTTAAGTATTATGAGACTCATCATGAGTACTTGGCCCACATTGTCTATAAGTCTATTGTAACTACAGTGTTCAAATTCTCTCAGTCAGTGACGACTAGTGATGACCACTCTTTTCAAGGTATTTCCTTCCTAGCCAGTGATTGTTGAGGGAAAACAAAAACAAAACCAACTCTAGAATTAAAACTTTTGATGTTTTCTTCTTTATATGCTACCTATCCAACTGTTTGTCTTGATCTAGGCATTCTTCATCCTTTTTTTCATCCTCTGGGTAGATTAATAAACTGATTTCATTTAAGTAGCTCTGAACTCCTATGGCACGAGGAGGCCTTATGGTATTTAGAGGATTGATGTAATTTGACACATTGTTATCTATATATTGAATCTCAGTCTTCCATTTGTGCGCTGCTTGGGACATCTTCCATGTCCAAGGCTCATGCATTTGATGACTACGTGTTTTTCTATGTTTTTGTCTCTCTCAATATTGATAAAAAGAATATTTTTAGATAAAATTATGATGTATATAAACTTGATGTATGCATGAAAGTCAGATTGTTGGAGAAGAGTCTTTAAATATGTGTTTTGTTTTACTGAGTCTTTTTTTTTAATGGTCAACATAGAAACACAGTTGGATCTTGGGTTTTCTGTAGATTAGTTGTGTGACAGCTGTGAAGATTTGGTCTGCAGCAGAAAATTGTCTGAGAGTGCCAACTTGATCTCTTATCATCCTTTTCTCTAGCATAAATATGTATATAGATTTTTCACGCAGAGAGATTTTATAAAGTTGAGAAAATATGGGTTGGTAGTTGCTGATAGCTCCTTGATCACCTTTTCCTGATAATAATGTTTGACATATTCCTCTCCTGAAAATATTGAAAATTGCTCTTACATTACGTTCACTTCATTTTTTGTGTTTTTTTCTTTTTGTCTGTTTCTTTGTTCACAACATGACAAATATGGAAATATGTCTTACATGATTGCACATATATAATAAACCTATATCTGATTGCTTACTGTTTTAGGAAAGGGGAAGGGGAGGGAAGTGGGGAGAAAATTTGGGACTCAAATTTTTTTTTCAAAATGAATGTTAAAAAATGTCCTTACATGTAATTGGAAAAAATAAAATACTATTAAAAAAAGAAAATTTCTCCTTTGGTGCTTTTAAAATGATCGACTTCAGCACAAATTTCTAAAAGGTACATTTCTGATTCTGGCTTTCTTCCCCACTTCTGGGTTGTTTTGCTTCCTCATATAGAATATCAGGTACTGAGGTATTAGCCTAAATGTATTCTTGTAATAGATGCTGAGATTAGATCACTATAGCAATGTTAGTAGCCTTCTTCCAATTTCTATCTATTTGAATTGTTTATTCAAATACAGGGTGTTCCTAAAGTCTGTACGTATAGGCAATTGATGGCAATGTGAGTTATTGCATCAAGTTCACATGAATCTTGCAAAGCACATCAACCTTTGCATCACAAATGATGGAAATCATATTGAAGATGTCATTTGTTAATATTCCAATTAAATACAAATTTCATTTATTTCATTTCTTGAAAATATGCATTTTTTCTATGTGTCCAGATTTCCATTTATACTGTTCAGTCTTCATATATTCTGGCTTAGTTGGACCTCATGTCAAACTTTCCACTTATTGAATTTCTCCTCCACAGTAGTTCAACTTAATCACTAAGAAATTCATTAAACCTTTTTGACTTATTCTTGATAAATTAGTTTTGAGTCATAAGTTACTGGAGTTGGGATGGTACCTTAGAGATGATCTAATTAAAAAACTGTCATTTCACAGATAAGGAAATTGCATCCCAGAGAGCTTAAGTGACTTAAAGACATTATAGCTAGATTATGGCAAAGCTATGCCTAGAACTTGTGTATCTGTGTCCTTTATAAATCCAGTATTTTTCAACTAATCCATCATTATATTTCTTTGATATAAATTTGCTGTGTACCCATCTTTGACAAAATACCCATGGGCTATATACGTCCTTATTCTTAAAATCATTGTATATATAAAATTGAGTAAATATTTTGGGTGCTTCTGGAAGGTTCTTCTGCTAGGAGTTAGGTGACTAGAATGGGTACTCACATTTCTATTGCAATTTAGAATTGACAAAACATTTCTTTTTCAGAGAGCTGGTAAATTGGGTAACAGAAGAATTATTTACTTCCATTTAATAAACGAAGACCATAACATGTCCTATAGCAATGTTTGTTGGTTTTTATTGAGTATTTCAAGTGCTAAAAAAGTTTGAGAATAGTAATGGCTACATAATGGAAAAATAACTGTGAGGAGGGGAGTGGTCAAGAAAAGATTCATGCAGGTGATGGAATTAGATGGAAGATATTTGTGAGAGCAATTTGGTGAGCAAAGACACAGGTGGGAAGTGGAAAATGTGTTAGATTCTCATAGGTGCATAGTTGGGGGTCTGGTTAACAAGGTAGATTTGTACCAGATTTAGAAAAACCTTAAATACCAGGTCAAGGAATTTGTATTTAACTATTTGGTCCTGTGTTTCTCAGACTGAGTTGGCCCTGGAATGTGTTTCGGCTTGAAACACACTGACCTAATTCATAAATACTGGTCTAGAAGGCTTGTGGATAAAGGTAGATCCAGGAAATTTTACTATAAAATAAAGAAAATTAGGTCTGATTTCTTATAAAAAATTGCTACATAGAAAAAGTAGTTTTTAAAATTTAGGCACTTTATTAACATTTGGCTATTACAATAATAATAGCAACAACAATTAATTAACTGCCTGCAAATTGTGTACCAGGTATGGAAATATGTGCTGGGTATAAAAAAACAAATATGGAAAATTTCTTACTCTCATGTAGCTTATTTTTTGGGGAAATAAAATGTATACAGGTAAGTAAAATAAAGTATGTGCAAAGTAAAGATAAAAGGAGAGAGGGAGAGAGAGAGAGAGGGGGAGAGAGAGAATTAGAAAGGGGAGGGGGAAGGCCCAGGGTAGGCCTGATGTAGAAGGTGGCAATTGAGCTTAACTTTGAATGAAGTTAGGGAGTCTAAGAATCAAGAGACAGGGAAGAATTGCATTCCATATACGGGAACAGGCCATACAAAATTATAGATTTAGGGGCTGGAAGGTCATATATAAAGAACTGCAAATAGGTCAGTTGGACTACATTATATTGTATAGGAAAGGGAATAACACACAATAAGCATGGGAATGTAGGCCATAGGTTGACTGTGAAAGGCTTATCGCTGAACAGGAGTTTGCATTGTATCCTAAATTCAATGGGCAAACCACTGCAGCTTCTCAAGTAGGAGTGAAATGTTCAGATCTGTGCTTTAGGGATATTTCTTTGGAAGTTGTGTGGAGAATAGATTAGAAAGAAGAGATACTGGGAACACAGTGACAGATTAGGAGACTTTTGCAATAGTCAAAGTGAGAAGAAATTTCTTAATTTCTGAGTGACTCTTTCTGGCTTGTTGGCCAGTATTCTTTGGCACCCCCGCCAAATGTCGTGGGGACCAATAAAGGAATTTCTTTGTCATCTGAAAGTTCAAGTAAGTCTTTCAATGGTGAGCTACATGTTTCTTGGAAAGTGTCCAAGTGAGCCCATTCTAAATGCTCTATGGGATGGCCCAGAGCTTTCCAAGGGATTTGCATCAAACTCTTGTTACATATTCAAAATAATTGTATATTGGTTGTGAATGAAGAGAAAGAGTCTGTTGCAAGAAATGTTATGAGTAGAAAATCAAGATTTGGCAATTGATGGGATATGAGCAGGTAAGGGAGAGTGAAGAGCTGAAAATGATTCTAGTGTTATTGAAATGATATGCGGCGCTGTGGATTTGAAAGTTTTCCATAGGGACTTGGCTTAGACCGAACTGAAGGCCATGATGGTTACTTGAACTAGAAAAATTTGACAGTGAACATTCCTCTCCTTGTGACTTTCAGATTTAGTTTCTTTGTTTGGAGGATCTCCCACATGATTTGATGTCTCTGTAATTTGTTGTTGTTATTCATTCATTTCAGTCATGTCTGACTCTTCATGACTCCATTTGTGGTTTTCTTGGCAAAGATACTAGAGGGGTTTGTCATTTCCTTCTCTAGCTCGTTTTATAAATGAGGAACTGAGGCAAATAGGGTTAAATGACTTGCCCCGGGTCACTCAGATGGTAAGTGTCTGAGGCCAGATTTGAACTCATGAAAATGAATCTTCCTGACTTCAGACCTGGCAGTCTACCCACTGCACCATACAGATGCCCAAGTTTGACCAAAGCCACTTGTTTGATTCTAGTGCTTCCCTATTGCCTTTCACTTCTCAACCTCAGCCTTTCAGTATCTCTTATTTCCTTCAAAGCTCAGCTCTGTTATTACTTCCTACCTGTGACCTTTCCTAAACCCCAGCTAGAAGTGTCTCTCCATCCCTCAATTATATCATAATAATTTTGAATATGTGACAGGAGTTTGATGTGCACTTCTTAGAGAGTATGTGTGGGTATGGGCCTAAAGGGGCCATTCCATGGAGCACTTGGAGTGATCTCACCTGGACCCTTCCGCAGAAACATGTAACTAAGCACTGAAAGACTTACTTGAACTTTTTGATGATGAAAAAAATTTCCTTATTGGTCCCATGGCCTTCATGATTTTGGGGGTGGGGTGTGCCAGAGAATATTGGGCCAGTGATCCAGGAAGAATCACTCATTTAGTAAAAATCCTTCCATAAAAGGAGTAATTTTATTCTCTGGTGCCTTTTCTTTACATGTCCAGTGTGTTGGATCTCTGCAAATTTCTTTCTTAGATTCCTGCAAGGAGGGGACTGTTAGGGTGACTGCCCACATGTGGCAGTGAGCACATGTCCTCTCCAGGTAAGTTTAAGTTTTCTTTCTTTGAACAAAGGTAACTGTGAATCATGAATGATGAACTTTTCAATAGTGGCTAGCTTGGGGGCTTTAGTGTACTGGAGTTTCTCAGAGCTCACTGGCAGCAGGAGTTGTTTTCTATAAGCATACTCCTCTTCAGAAAGATGCCCAGCAACAGGAGCCTGAGCTCAAGCTGTGTCTTGGCTTGCTGGAAATATTGACTTTGAGGGAATTCTTTGGACAGTGAAAAGCCCAAGTGAAGGTAAATGGTTATTAAGCAGTTCCACAAAGTGTTTCCTGCTTTTATGTTTTAAGTAGCAATCTTCCAGAAGAGTTTAATAGGAGTTGTGGGTTATTGCTCCATGTTTTTAGTCTTTGTTGATATACGTTTTGTGTTTTAAGCATTTTTTTCTGTGTGGAAGAAATGAATAGCTGTCCTATACCTGATTTACATTGGTGTCTACCTTCCTAATCCCTTTCTGGGGAGACCCTAGACCAGGGGTAGGGAACCGGCAGCCTCAAGGCCACATGTAGCCTTCTAGATCCTTGGGTATAGCCTTTTGACTGAGTCCAAATTTTATAGAACAAATCCTTTTATTAAGGGGATTTATTCTGTGAAGTTTGGATTCAGTCAGAGGGCCTCACTTGAGGACCTAGAGGGCCACATGAAGGGCTAGAGGGCCTTGAAGCCGCAGGTTCCCCACCCCTGCCTAGAGATAAGTTATACCTAAACCTTACTTTAAGTGAATTTCCTAGGATTCTGGAGTAGGGTTTAAAGAGCTATAGATGAGAGTCTGAATGTGCTCTTTCAAGGGCGGTGTCCTTCAGTACTGAGCTAGAAGAAGTCAACAAGAGTTGCTACAGGAGTCCACAGCACTGAGTGTTGTTTGGAACTTTGTTCTGGATCTTTTGAGTGTAGTGGAGAATGAGAGGCTATGAAAGAATGGTGGTCTGGGGAAGTGCCATTCAGAACTGCTTATTGATGTTGATCAGGAAAGATGAGGGAGAGACGCAGAGACTATGGGATGGATGACTAATTGGATCAAGGCATTGACCAGTGTTTGGGGAGGCAGCTTGAGTCCTCTGCTCAATCCCTTTGGCACCTTTCTCCATTCAGGGGTAGAGGGATGCTTTTATTTGCTTTGCCAACATTCACTTCCTGCTTCTTTTCTGCCCCTCCTTGACTGATATTTAAAGTGAAAAGTAAGTTAGTATTGGGTTCCTTCTCATATCTTCTCTTTAAGACCTTCTCTCTAGGTTTGGTCAAAACCACTATGCTGAGATCTTTGCCATACTTAAAGTCATTATCTTGTTCTCCGATTGGTCCTTCTACTCCGGTCAGAGATTTCAGAAGTTGCAGAGGATGTTAATAAATATATCTCCCAAGACTTCTGGTTCCTGCTGCCATAACAAGAAGCCCAAGATTTGGGTCAGTTGATTTTTGAATATATATGACACTGGTAGGTGGTGCATTTGATGAGTGCCAGACCTGGAATTCAAATCTGGCCTCAGATAGTCATTAGCGGTGACCCTGGCAAGTCATTTAACAGCTATTAGCCTTAGTTTCCTCATCTGTAAAGTAAAAGTAATAATAGCACCTATCTCCCAGGGTAGTTGTGAGAATCAAATGAAATAATAAGTGTAAAGTGCTTAGCACAATTCCTGGCACATAGTAAGGGCTATGTAATTGTTAGCGATTATTACCAACTGGAGCCATTCTCTACCTCTTCCAGTAGTTCTTTAGACTGGGAAAAGAGAGCTTTTCTGACTCATGTACCTTGAAAAGTATCTCTGTTACCAAAATGTTCTCCCTCAACCTCAGTATAAATTATGTGAAACACCAGATTTCTAGTGAGCATATTGCAGTAGGCAATGATAAGTGTGTGCATGTGTGTGTGTGTGTGTGTGCATGTGTGTATGTGTAATAAAGGTTTTTAAGCAGGACAAAATGAAAATAAAATGAAAGTGATTGGTATGGTAATACCTAATAGATTCTTTTTCCTTTAGCTACTTGGTCACATGCTGGCATGATAAAGTTTGGGGAACTATATTCCCAAATTGTGTGGTTCAGATTTCTGATATCAAGTCTGAATTTGAAGTAAGGTTAAAAATGGTCTATACATTTCTACCTTCTTGTCACTGAATTCAGCTAACTGGTTTGCTATTTCATGGACCATTGATATGTCTCAAACATAGCAATTTCACCACAATGTATTAATAAAGCTATCCTTCATAATAGAATATCCTACTGACACACCATTAGTAAGGGCATACTGTTTGAATTGTGTTTCTAGTGGAAGTGATGGATTTATGCTTATTCATCCATATCCCCCTCTTGGGACATGCCCTTTGAATTGTATTTCCAGTGGTACTGATGGATGTGTGCTGGGTTATCCACTTCCCTCTGGAACATAATGGAGACATTACGGAGACATCTGGTCAGAATTAGTCTGTGCCTTTGGATCTAATCAATAATGTTTACATTTATTAACTAACTGAGTTCACCAGCCAATTGTCCCCCTGTCCTCTCAGTAGGACAAGCTGACAATAGCAATTCCTGGAATAATTTGTCTTTTGATATCACCCCCCCTTCAATTATCTCATCCTCGTTGACTATTGAGGTTATCTTCAGTGGCTCCACCTAGGAACACTACAATGATATTTGGTAATTCAAATGATCCATGACTTCATCAGTATCAATACCCCCTTCTGCCAGTAGAGATTGTAATCCTTCCACCCCATAGATCGCTTCATGAATTGCAGAGATTTTTGCAGAGATTCTCCTACCTTGAGGGCCTGCCCCTTGTATGTTCCACTGAAATAGGCTTTGAGAATCAGTCACCCCCATATCATTCTAAGGTATTGGAGATGGACTTGAGTGGATGATAGATATAATAAATAACAATTCAATAGCAATTGAAAGTTAAAAAGTTGTTTGCATATATTTTCTCACTTAAGTCTGAGTACAACCATGTGAGGTAGGCATGGCAAGTAAATTAAGGTTCATAGTAATGGAATGGCTTGCCCAAAGTCATAGTAAATTGAGGACTAGAGAGATGAAATGTGCAAGTGTCACATCTGGGACTCAAGCCTAGGTCTCATGACTCCAAGTCCAGAGCTCTTCCCTGTATAGCGTTCTACCTTAAGCTGTTCTATTCTTCTGCTTTCTCTCTTTATCCCCCAATAGATCTCCTGTAAGTTGTACATTGAAAATTATAACTTCCTCCCTCTTGTTCATTCCTAATTAGCCTTTTCTCCAGTGATTTTAGTATCTACCTTTGGTCTCTTTTTGATTGAAGCTGCCAATTATTTCATTGTAATCCCTTTATATTCTTATTCCTGTTGTGTCTGTCTGACACCTAGCCACCATGCCTTTATATTTCTATTGAAAGGGTAAGAGGTGGGTGGTGGGTAGGGAGCAATAGAACAGGTGGCTAATTCAATTGGGATAGAGACAGAATTTCCAGAGAGGTTTTATTTGGATTGCTTTTGAAGCTTCATAACTAAAATCTGTAGTAATGTTTCCAAAAGGATGAATGCTTGGCCAGTACAAAAGAAAGTATGGTATCATTTGTAAGCAAAGTGCCATCCACACGTATATAGAGCAGTTCCTTAGGTTGGTGTGCAGAGGTATAACATCCTCCTGGATAAATATCCAAATAGATGGTCAGTGTTCATCTCTTCCATTTATTTCACCATTGCTATCGCACAAACTGGGGCTTGCTGGGCTTGCAAACTGAGACAGCTCCTTCTCGTTTTCTCTATCTCATTAACTCCCCATCAATATTCAAGCATTTCTTTGCTCAGTGGCCCATACTGCTTTTCCCTTCTCTCCTGTGCTTATTTTAAAAAATCTTTAAGTTGGTAACTGTGTTATTTAACTGGAAAGCATTCAGAGAGGCAGTGACTCTGAAGGCTGCTCTATAAAATAATGTGTTATATTGTTTGAAATACTGTGTTTACCGAACTCATACTGCTAAGGATTAAAGGAATGTGCCGTGACAAATCTGATTCTGAGCAGGACTGCCTTACTCAAAATAGATCTGTTGCTTTCAACGACAGATTTTGATTTATTAGAATTAGGGCTACCCAGGGTAGAGTGTGAGGCACTTTCTAATTCCACTGGCTTTCTTCCATCTTTGAAGGCTTCCATGCCACAGAGCCCAGTAAGCATCTCCATCTCAATGTCACAATGTTCCTTCCACTTCAGGGTGGGGATTTATATTATTCAGACTTTCCTCTTACAGCATTTAGAGGAGACAGGGTTCCCTGAAGATAGGAGGGAGTTGACTAAAGGGGAAATAAAATGAACTAGATTTCTTTGGTATTGGTAGATTCTTTTGTCCCCTTTTGCTACTGAAGTATACTTTAAAAATCGCCTCTCCTAACTGCTGTTGAAGCATCTTTTGATTTCTTTGAGAAGTCTTTTTTTCTTTGAAACATGCTCTATAAAGTCTTCATTTGAACCTTTATGATTTGGACATGTTTTTGTAAGCATATGGAGCTATAACATTCATAGTATGTAGTGGAAGAAGACATTGGAATATCTCACTTGATATCAGTTTTTAATTGAAAAAAAATACAAGTCCTACTCTGGTGCTTCATTGGGGTGCAGAAGTGACACTGGGTTCTCAAAGGTTATGACAGTAGAGCATAAACTCTGGCAAGCTCCACCCTGCTGGAAAAGTTTAAGTATGCTCTAGTAACGTAATAAGCCTACTTTCTGAGGACCACCCTAGCTATATATAGAGAGGCTCATACCCAGTTGATGGGCCATTGGAAGATGAGTTCTTTGTCTGTGGCAACTCATGAAACAAGTCAAAATACAGAATATTCCTCTCTTCTGTGTATCCCTCTTATGCTTTCCGGTGACCGTGGTAAAGAGGTGGAAAAATGGAAAGAGGGCATTCAGAATCACAGAGTTTTTAGATTATCTGTGAAGACTTCTTTTAGTTATTTGTAGTGCCAATGTGCAGTCCTTGTCCAGTGACCAACAAATGAACATAAGGTTAAAGGAACTGAATTATATTAGTCTTGATGAACTAAATGAAAATGGTAGCTAAATGAAAAGATAGCTTAAAGACTTTCCATCGAGAGGCAAAAAAGGAATTGGTAGAGTTAGTTTTATATGTACAAAGGCAATAAGAAACATAATTTCATGGGACATTTGATCATCCTATATTGTAGTGCTCATAAGCATTTGCAAAAGACCACCATGAAAATAATTTCATTTTATGCACCACAGTATCTGTGGCAGAAGATGAAGAGGCAGAGAAATTCTATAAAGAATTCAATAAAACCCTCCAAATTAAGTCAACATATATTTGCTAGTTGGTGATTGCAATGTAAAGGTAGGAGTAAATGAGGGTGGTGAAAAACTGTTAGAAAAGATAAGGGATGTTTGTAGATTACACAGAATCTTCAGGCTTATACATCGTGGTACTTTCTTTTAGAAAAAAGATCAGAAGACATTAAACATTGCAATACATTCTTTGAGAAAGAATCGGGAGTAGATGCATCACTTTGAAAACATCACTTTAAAACGAATTATATTTCAACAGAATAGTAAATGACTCATTACTGATATAGGAGTAATTCCTGAATCAACTGTCTATGTAGAATCAGACCACTGGCTTGTTAAAACAAAGATCAAGGTTAGTACAAATCTAGAAGAAATAACGAGAATGAGAAAAAGATATTGTGTGCAATTAGAATAACTTTGACCTGACCTATTTAACCAAATCATTGATGCAAAAAATTGGATATGGATTCAAGAAAGGACATAGACACTGAATATGCCAATTTCATATAACAGTTTAACAGATTTACAGACAGTGCCATAACAGTGAATAGAAGAGGCAAATGTCATTAAAAATAACAAAGGTGGGAAAAGAAGCAGGCATATAATACATCAAGTATACAAAAGAGTTCTCCAATGGAAGTAGTAGTTTTTAGGGTAGCAGGGTAGTAGTCAGTCAACTGGCAGTCATGTGGTAGGCTGTGTTAAGCACTGTGAATACAGATATAAGCAAAAAGACTCTCTGCCCTTAAGGAGCTTAAGTTCTAATGGAGGTAGATAACACATAAAAGGTAGATGAAAATCCTGGTGGAGGTTCTGAAAGAGCCAACAATCAAACAAAGTGGGGTGGCAGGGGCTGAGAGTACTTTTGAGGAGTGGATTCTAGGGATGAAGTGATCTTCAAAGATGAAGAGTGTTCTGGGACATTATGGAAGAATCTGGATTGCAATCTGGAGAAATGAAGAAATGAATCACAAGTATTGGAAGGAAGGGAAGATAATAAAGGAATGGAAAAAAGCTCAGATCTTATTATCAAAAAGTCATTAAAATGACATGGAAAAAGTGCCAAATTATATACCTAATTTCCAAACTATATAAAAAGTTTGTATTTGCATAAATATTGAGGGCATGTTTGGTGATAGTGAAAGTAATGGATTAGGCAGGCTTTCATGGCAGGTGGCATCATATAATAAATGGAAAGATGTTGATGACATGCAGTAATTATTGTTTGTTGATTGTAAAAAAAAATGATTTGATAGAGAAAATGCAAGGCTCTCTTCCATCAAGATATTTCTCATACACCTATAAAACTATGTGCAAATCTTTGAAAGATAAAACAACAGGGATAACTTTATTTGATAGTCCTTCATTGATTATCAGGCAAACAGAAAACAGGGAAACACACTCATACTCACTGAAATTGCTTGCCAGTGTCATGGAAAAGATGCAGCATGGAATTATTCCTTATAAATGGTGAGGTCCTCCAAATACTCCTTCTCTCTGATGACAGTGTGCTGATTGCAGAGCCTCCTGAATGAAATCCATAACCATTCTAAAGTGTTTGGCCTAAGTGTCTTCACTGGGGAAAAAGAAAAACAACAAAAGCAAGTGGAGTGGCCGGAGAGAATCTATTGTCCTGATTATTGTAAGCAGTAAGCAGACGGCAAACCTATAGAGCTTGTCCATTAGTCCATTACAAATATATGTACAATGTATGCATATATGTATATCTATACATACAATCCACATTTGCATATCCAAGGCAGATATATGAGCACAAAATACATTCTGTATATATACATATATACATCCAGACAGACATCTAATAGAAATATATTTATACACTTCTTCTACATGTATGTGTATAAATACATATATATACATACTGCTATGTATATCTATAGATACAATGTCTATAGACATATACATATATGCATCCTAGTTGTAAGCATATATATGTATCTATAGACATATGCATATATTAGACCCTAAAAATGGATAATGAATTGTGGTTTTAATTGTACATGAGGAAAACAGGCTGAATTGCCTTTGGGAAATTGTTAAGCTTGTTTGATGACCACAAATCTTTCCCAGAAACAAAGGATCTATCTTTTACATACTAACAGTCTCCTGATTTTTATACATGTTAATCATAGGATACAAGTCTCTGAAGAACTGAAAATTAGTATACCCTGAAGAGGAAATAGAGAGTGCGGTAAAAGTTCTGACACATAAAAAATAAAGAACTATGAACTAGATTAAGAAATATTAATGAAGAATTGTTTAATGTCTGCTCCGGCTAGCTAGAGTGCCCCACTGGTATTGGAGTATTAGGAGAAAGGGATGAAGGTCTCTCAGCCTTTATTGTGAACACTCAGCTTCAGTTTTTGGGAGGACATGGATAAGTGTTTACAGAGGTGGTACTGATGCATTATGGTTTGCGTTATTGGAGAGAACATTCAAATCAATGAAATCATTAATCCATTTTGGTAATCTGGGGCAGATGTTAATAAGTAAATAATGGGAAGTGGAGAAGATTTGGATTCTGTCAGGATTATTGTCAAATAACGAGGCAGAATGGCATGGTGGATGGAGGCATAGCCTTGTAGTCAGGAAGGCAATGGTTCAAGCCCTACCCCTGAAGTATACTTGCCATATGACCATGAAACCAATCATTTTGCCTCTTTATATGCCAGTAGACTTTCTAAGACTCTAAGTTGCAGGTGACTTACCATTCTGCAATAATGGAGAAAGCTTCCACACTGGGAGTTCCCCAAACTGATGAATTCATGTCTGGACCAAAGAAAAACCAATGCAATCATGAAATATTTTTGGAGAAACAGAAAATTAACCATAAGTAGCCCACATATAATTGTAAAATTGCCACTGTGGGACCTTTATAACAATCCCAAATGTTTTAAAAATGCCTTCCTACCATTGCGTCAAATTGTGTACTTGCTCTATATAGGGAAGATCAGTGCTTAATTTGATATTTTTTTCAATGTCTTTCACAGGGCATTGCACATGCCTAATAAATATTTGTTAAATTAAACTGAATTTGCTTATTTTGTGGAGCACAGAAGTGTAGATTTATGAAATTTTTGAGGCTATCTAATCTATCTTCACCTTATAGGAACTTGAATCTGACAGGTGAGAGGCTGATTCATTTAGTTAAAGATCTTGGGATCATTATTTTCAAGATGGAAGCGACCTAAGAGGTCACCTAGTCCAACCTTCTTATTTTTACAGAGCAAGAAACAGACTAAGAGAAGTTAGCCATTAAATTCCCCAGGTAATAAGTGGGAAAGCCAGAATGTTAACCACCAGTTCTTTGCTTCCAAATCCAGTAGTTTTCATGTAATTAGGGTTTGGGTAACAAAAATTAGATATAGGACTGAGACTGTAAGAAAGTTGCAGGACCTTGTCTTCACATGTTGATGCTAACTGGCAGAAAGGAAGAAAAGCAGAAAAGAAAGAAGGAGAGAAAGAAAAAGCTTTGAAAGTGTGCATGTGCAGTTCTTCCACCTTTTAGATCCTTTCTTTCAGTTTATGGAATACAGGAAAATATATTTCTGTCTCTTAGCATTCCACTTTTCCTAGCAGTGATGCTTCTATGTCATTCCACCTTTCCTATAGCTGTTTGAAGAGTTGCTATGCCTTAAATTTTTGCCAACATAAGAAACCTTTCCTTTTGCTTTTTGAATATGTGATCCTGGGCAAAAGTCACTTGACCTCTCTTTGCTTCAGTTTCCTCATTTGGAAAATGGGGATAGTAATGACACCTATCTCCCGGGGTTATTGTGAGGATCCCACGAGATAATATTTTAAGGCACTTTGAAAGCTTTAAAGTGCTGCATAAATGCTAGCTGCTAATATGGAACGTCTGGGGGAGTGTTGTTATTTGTAACCTTGCTTGTGGTTAAACTTGGAAGGTGAACCAAAAAATGCTCTAACTTACATTGAGCTGTGGGGGTCAGTCAGTTTTTATTTTCTAGTTGATTTAAACATTGCTTCAAAACCCTTTGTTGTTATTTTTTAGTCATGTCCGACTCTTCATGACACCATGTGTGGTTTTCTTGGCAAAGATATTGGAGCAGTTTGCCATTTCCTTCTCTAGCTCATTTGACAGGTGAGGAAACTAAGGCAAACAGGTTGAAGTGACTTGCTCAGGGTCACATAGTGAATAAATACTGGATTTGGACTCAGGTCTTCTTGACTCCAGGCCTGGCACTCTATCCGCTACCCCACCTAGCGGCCCTGCCCAAATAACTGTGAACCAGTCATCCAATAAGGATTTATTAAGTGCCTGTGTACCAGGCTGGCACTGAGACTACAAAGCCAGAGGTGAAGCAGACCCTACTCTTGAGGAACTTACATTCTAATGGGAGGCAACATGCACAATAGACTTAGATACAAAATAGATAGAAGGTAACCTTGGTGGTGGGAGGAAGCAGTAGAAGCTGGGAACTGGGACTCCTTAATGACCATATGCTGGAGCTGAGTCTTGAAGGAAACCAGAAATTCTGAGAAGCAGAAACAAGGAAGGGAGTACATTTCAGACATTGGGGATCTCTAGAACATAGCGAGCAGTCTAAGTTTAAGCAAGATAGCTCATGAATGAAAAGAGATGGCCTCTATTTAAATATAATTAAGAAATATCCAATGTGTAGATCTTTATCTCATTTGATCCTAATGCCAACAATATGAAGTAGGCACTGATATTATTTTTCCAATTTACAGTTGGGGAAACTGAGGTTCAGGGGCGTTACGTAACCCCCTTTAGGGTTATGCAGCTCATAAATGTCTGAGACAGATTTTGAACCCAAGTATCCCTGATTCCAGAGTTCTCTTGCCCATGCCATGTTCCCTCTTTAGAGAGCTATAATTTTAAAGCTCTTGACTCCTTTATATGTTAGTGCGCTACATTTTGTTGAAATTTTTCATTGGCGGAATAGTCATCTTCAATTACTAAGCTAGGTGGTGCAGTGTATGAATCTCTAGGCCTGGAGTCAGGAAGACCAGAGTTCAAATCTAGCCTCAGACATTTATTAGTTGTGTGATCTTGGGTAAGTCACTTAACCCTATTTGCCTCAGTTTCCTCATTTGTAAAGTGGGATGGAGAATGAAATTGCAAACCACTCCACCATCTTTGCCAAGAAAACCCCAAATTGGGTCATAAAAAGTCAGACACTACCGAAACAACTCAACCACAAATAATAATATTTGCCTTCTTCCCCATAAATAAACATAGGGCACATTCACAAATATATAAATACCAGCAGTGGGAGAATAAACATGTACAGTATCTAATATGAATGACACACATGTGGAAGTGTATGTGTTGGCAGGGTTGGTAACTCAAGCCTCAACCTACTTTGTAGCATTGGTTACTCTAGACTTTTTCTTATACCTTGCAAAATTATTCTTTGTTAAATAATTGAGATGTCTGTGTTGCATTGTAGTGAATTACTTGTGTTGTCAGGGCCAAGTAAGATGATGATATTTTTTAATTTAAGATGTTTACCAGTGAAGCAATTTTTTTTAAATTTCAGACACAGATGTAAATATAACATAGTTTTCAACAGTCACTTGGAATTTTCCGCATTTATTCAGACATGAATGGTCTTCAGACATGAATGGTCTTCAGGCATGAAAGGTCTTGACCCAATTAGGGTCCCAGTTTTACAGGTGAGGAAACTGAGAACCTAAGAGTTTTAATGATTTGCCTGAGGTTACATAGGGCAAACTCAAATCTAGGTATTCCAACTACAAATCAAGCATTTTTTCTACTCACATCATCACATTCCTTGAACACTTCCCTTTGCTTATTCATCCGTCATGAAAGAAGATATTTTCAAAAACTGCTGTGAAAAAAAATAAGCTCCAATTTATCTTTTAGAAAGCTGCCACAATAATCTCCCTAATGTATTTTGTCATTACTCTGCTCAAAGACCTTCAGAAGCTCCCCATTGTCTATGGAAGAAGGCTCTCCACAATCATTTTAAACACCTCATCAGATCGATTTCACACTACTTCCCTAAGTGCACTCTTATGTTCAAGCAAAATGGAAACATTTTGTACTCTCCTGCCTCTCTGCATTTGTCCAGACTGTCTCCCGGGCTGGAATTTACTTCCTCTACTTTTTTGCCTCTTGAAATCCGTTTCTTCCATGGAAGACTAGCTTTGATGCCACCTCTTCCATGATATCTTCCCCTGTTTTTCCAGATGAAAAATACCGACTGTTCCACTGATTTCCCTATAGCAGTTTGTCAGCCAATAAGCATTTATTCAGCACTCACTGTATGTCAGGCATTGCACCAGGCACTGGGTAGTCATACCATGATGTAACAATCCTGCCTTGGAGGAGTGTGCTTTTTCTTAGTTTTATGTTTATACATTAATGCATGTCATACCTGACCCTCCCAACCCCATTTAATTTCAAGCTTCTTGAGAACAAAGAGGAAATGATTTTCTTCTTTGTGACCCCCAGCAAGTAGAACAAAGAGTGTTTGGACACAATAGATACTTAATGGCTGTTTATTAAATAGAATTTAAAGGAAAATGAATAAATTTCTCATTTAGTTTAAAAACCTATATATTACACTTAAATATTTTTTAAACTATTGCAGTTTTTACTGATCTGATATCAACTTATAACTCCAAATGATTGAATTAGTATTTTTTCCTGGGTCGGGTTTTTCATTCTGTAGCTTTGTTATCAAACATGTGAGTAAAGAAACATTGACATCCCTTTCCTCAAAGACTGGTGAATTGATTCCTCTATCTTTTAAAGTACACATGATCGAGGCAATAATGGACCACTTTCTTTGGAAGCATTCCCTCCTTTCTTCTTCTACCCCTGAGGTGGATGGAAAATGTTGTTATCCCAATTTTTCATGAAAATATAAGAGGGAGAGAAGTATTATATTGTTTCAAATACATACAGTGAGTCACTGATGCAGCTTGAAAAGAATTTCTGTCTCTGGATCTGGTCGCCAGGGGATGTATATTGTATATTTCAATGAATGACTAAGAAGAGAAGCTTCTGTTGAAATTCTTTCAAAGTCCCTACCAAACACAAGGCTGATGAACAGTGATTACTTTTGTTCTTATAGACAAACAGGTAGATTAAATTAAAGTTAAGCATTCATGTTTAAAAATCATCAACATGTACATGAAGACGTTAATCCAAGATAATTTATTTGTAACAGAATGATTCAGCTAGTCTGCCTGCCTTCAGTTTTACACAGGGTCTGTAGTTAAATCAAAATGAAAGATAACGATAATGAAAAATAATTGTGGCCAATTAAAAGTGTCAGTACAAACCAGTTCAGTGCCATTATTTACAAATTAATGAGCAGGTTTAGTTTGTATGCTGAGCTGCAGGCTGTTATTATAAGGATGCCACTGTTCCAGAAATTTCTGAATTGCAAATATGTGGGGAATATGTGGGGAAAATGGGAAGCAGTGAATACAATTTTGCACCATTTAATGTGCAGATTCTAATCAGAACATAATACTTTAGGTGAAGGAAAAAAGACATTTAGGAACACAAAGTGAGTGCCCATCAGTTCAGGATTTCTTACTGCATAATGATGGAATTATGTACCATGGTTTCTTCAGACATTCCTGAACTCATGAGCATTCACTTTGTGTTCTGTTCTTTGGTAACAGAAAGAGTGCTGCTATGAATTGTTAAAAGATAAATGTTGGGTTTCATTTCTTTTTTTAAACCTCCATGTGGTTTATGCCCAGTATTGGGATTGCTGCTTGAAAGTATATTTATTATAATGTATAAAATATGTGTATGTATCCGTCCATCATCTATCTATCTATCTATCTATCTATCTATCTATCTATCTATCTATCTATCTATTTATCTATCTATCTATCTATCATCTCTCTCTCTCTCTCTCTCTTTTATCTATCCATCAGTCTATCCATCCATCCATCCATCCATCCATCCATCCATCCATCCATCCATCTATTGGTCAGTGTCTTATTCTTTATGATCCCATTTGGGGTTTTCTTGGCAGAGATACTGGAGTGGTTTCCATTTCCTTTTTCAGCTCACTTTATAAATGAGGAAACAGGCAAACAGGGTCAAGTGTCTTGCCCAGGGTCACACAGTTAGTAAATGTCTGAGGACAAATTTGAACTCAGGAAGATGAATCTTTCTGACTCCAGGCCCTAGCACTCTATCCACTGTGCCCTCTAGCTGCCCGTGTGAGTGTGAGTATAGTTTAGAGACAGCTCATGTGTCTTTATGTATGTGTGGCTGTAGAGTATGTAGGCTTTGGCACATACTGTTTTCGTAAATTAGGATAATTCATTTGATGCCTTGTAGTCTCTGTAGCTTTGTAGCACAGGATCCGGAGTCAGGAAGATTTATCCATGTGAGTTCAAATGTGGCCTTAGACACTTACTGGTTGTGTGACCTTGGGCAAGTCATTTAATTATGTTTGCCTCAGTTTCCTCATCTGTAAAATGAGCTGGAGAAGGAAATGGCAAACCACTCCAGTATCTCTGCCGAGAAAACCCCAAATGGTGTCACGAAGAATCAGATGCCACTGAAGAGCAACAACAACAATGAAATTTCTATCTGGTATCTGGATTTTTGACTTCTACTATGACCTCAGTCTCATTCTTAAACAGTTCTTTTAAAGCATTCTGGCACTGTTCGTCTATTTTCTCCCATATTGCATGTTCAATTTTCATCTCTAGAAAGAGTCTTTTTTTCCAGTTGGAGATTTTTATTGTTTCTAGAAATAAGTGTATGAGTATTGCGCGAAATTTATAGTGTATCTTGTAGACATGGCAAGAGGCAGTGGCCATGTTAAAATGGGGGAACAAATTGCATGCACTTATTACAACTTCTAACATTTAAACTTTGCATTCCCCATATAACCATTGTAGTCTATATTCATTAAGGACGAGAGGCAAGATGCCACGTTCTGGTTATGTGCTATGCCAAGTGTGTGAAACATTTTGATTAGCAATTTATCTTTTCAGTTCGAGGTAGTCATTTTTTTTCCTAGTGAGACATGGATTAAGACATAGATAGCAATGTGTGTATTTTTAAAATGGTATTGGAACTGAATAATGCAAAATGGCACTATTTTCCCTGTCTTCTTCTCAAAGATTCCAGAAGGGTTTCACAGTTAACTCTTCCTGGCATAGCTGCCCTTCTGGCATGGAAGCAGGGAGACTGTTCCAAGAAAAGGAGGAGCACTGTCTTTTTGGGATGGCTTTGATCTTTGACTGTTAAATCCTTTTCAGGATCTGGAATGCTTTCTGGAATGTCAAAGAAATTTAGAGTAATGATTCTTGTGCATGTAAGCCAAGAAAGAAAGTACACTTTGTTAAAAGGTAATAAATAGCCTTTGGCTTACTGTAAAGCTCTTCTGTAAGAAGGGTTAGGTGGTTTGAAATCTTGTGCTTTGGATTAATTTATATCGTAGGGGAAGAACATCAAACAATCGTATTTGCATTTTCTGACACAATGTTGATTTATTCTCCAAACTAATCCAATCCAAATTCACCAAGCATTGATTTATCATCTACTATGTACCAGGTGCTGCGTTAAACATTAGGGATAATAAAACAACAAAAAAATGAAAACCAATCTATGCTCAAGGAACTTATATCTGATTAATGGTGCCACATGTAAGTGGCATCATTATATAAATAGATACTGATGATAATTCACATCTACTTTACATACATCATCTCACCTGTTCTCACATCCTTACAACAACTTTATGAGATAGGTGACCTTATTTTTCCCATTTTACAGATCAGGAAACTGAAACTCAGAGAGGTTCAATGATTTGCCCAGTGTCTCACAGTTAGTACAATTGTCTTATGTGAGATTTGAAGGGGCACAAAGGGCTTTATGGCCTATGCCCTATTCACTACACTAAGCCGTCTCTCTAAGATGAATATAGGTATGTTTCAAGGAGGGAGAGATCACTGAGGTATCAGGAAAATCTTCCTTTATGAAATGGCACATGACTTAATTTGGCATCATTAGCTTGTAAACGAAGGCTGACCTTGCGTAGGACAGTGTCCTACCATTCTAAGGATGCTTTTTTACACTAGTATGGAAGATGTGGGTGTCCTGATGGTCAGGACCCAGAGTCTTGTCTGCTACAATCCTATGCCTGACCAATTTTATTTTTATATTCCATTTGAGTACCTCAGCCTACTGCAACTTGACTCCATTCCTGCTTAATTAGGGGCAACAAAATCCTGCTACTAAATCTTCAGCTTGGTTTTATGGGTAGCAGGTTGTTCCAGAGTGCAGACTGTGATAATTTAGCACATTACTAAAATTCTCACACTTAAGGAACTATGCTCTCACTATCACCTCTGTCTTTTGCCTCTCCTCCAGAATTCTCCTTTGGGGAAAGGACTTGGATCTCTGCCCCACCCCCGCTTTTGAAGAATTTGTAAATTAAATTTTGCATGATATAGTGTTGGTTACTTTTATTCTTTCACTTTGAAAGCACCTGAACCTTGTCTTTTTAAGCTATCAAACCAATTGAGTTATTGAGTTTCTTTAATGTATCTTCACTTAAGATTTCCTTACTTAGTGACGGCTGATTGAAAAGCTCTTGAAAGATTTTTCATTATATGAGAAGATGTAACGCAGATGGAGAACAGTCTTTCTCCTTCTACTGTTGTTTGTGGCAACTTTTTTATTTTGCCCTAAATTTTGGGGAGTTTGGTGTCAGCCTTGTACCCTCCAAACATCTGTTTAGAGATCAGGTTTAAGCAAGTTTATTTCACGAACATTAAGACAAGTATTTGCAAAGTGTGCATTATGGAAAAGGCACCGGAAGCTAGACTCTGGTGGGGACATAAGCAGCCCCTAACTTCAGGGATCTTATGTTCATTTTCCTTGGGGAATATACTATTTATATACACACATACTGTCCAGTGTCACACAGCTAGGTGGAATTCAAAAGGGATTCTGAAGTGAGATTCAAAACCAGGTCTATATAAGTGCAGGGTGTATTTGTGTGTGTGTTTTTCTGTGTAGGTAATGTGTATTCACATGGATCTGTCCAGTTGTGGTTCACAGCAGGTAGGAATAGATATCTCTAGGGTCTTCTCTGTCCATCTTTCTCTAAGGAAGACTTTGATTCCTGCCAAGAGTGGATCAGGGAACTGGGGCCAGGAGGTTGGCCGCTCTGTTCTTATCTGAAAGGAGGTGATAGCCTAGAATCATATTTATCCATCCCTCCTAATATTGTTTGACTAGGGGACGCACATTTTAGGTTCAAGCCGTTCTGATGATCACTCTCTCTTTAATGGGGAAAAGAGTGCTTCAAGCTATGTATCCAAAGGGTCAACTCTCTTCCCACTAAATGCTAGTTACATAATAATAATGATGATGATGGCAGTAATAATAGTAACAGCAGCAACAACTAATATTTATATAGTGCTCTCTATGGTCCAGGCACTGTGCTAAGCACTTTACAGTTATTATCTCATTTGAACCCTCAACAACCCTGGTAGGCAGCTGCTATGACCATGACCATCTTATAGATGAGGAAACAGAGACAAACAGAGGGTAAGTGACTTGCCCAGAGTCACACAACTAGTAAGTATCTGAAACTGGAACCCAGTCTTCCCAAGGCCAGACCCAGCCCTTTATCCACTGCATGAGACAGAAGGGCCAATAAACACATTTATCTAAAGTAGTGGTGAATGGAAATCAGAGAAGTTCTACAGCTGAGAACATACTGTATAACACACAGAGTGAACGAACTGTCTCATTGTGAGTTGAATGTTGTAGTTCAGTCATTTAGCCGTGTCCAACTCATTGTGACCCCGTGGACCGCAGCACGCCAGGCCCTTTTGTTCTCTCTCTCTCCTAATCTGTCCAAGTCCATATTTGTTGTTTCCATGACACTGTTGAATATCTCAGCTCAAGCCAGTTCTCAGCCAAGGAAAAATGAATGGTGAGTTGTGGATAGCGATGTTGTCGAGGTGCTGGCTCTGCTACATGTTGGCTCATTCCTGGAGTCTTTCTAGGGAGTTCTCCCTGAAGAGAACTTGTAGCTGCTCACGTCTCTTTCAAAACTGGAAGCCAGAAGAACAAAGGTATCTATCTCCTTTCTCAAGTTTTTAATCAGTGTTGCCTCTTATGCACATGCTAAGTACTGGTACCGAGTAATTATTCTCCATCAATGAGGAGAGTCATATGCAAATAGACTTGACTTCTGGGTTATATCTGTATGCCGTATTCTCTGAAGGAAGAGAAGCCTACGAATAAATTTGGGAATGGGACAGAGTAGCAATTTACAAC